>NC_065443.1:14158600-14461630 GCF_917563875.1 Diabrotica virgifera virgifera | reverse complement strand
TTTTCGATATATTGAAAAAAATCGATTTTCATTTTGTAACTTTAAAGGGTTATAACTTTTTTTTGTGCACATTTGTACTAAGGTAAGTTAGGTTCAATCGAACTCTTTTTGGTCCCAGAATATGTGATTTAATTTATGACCTTTTTGTTAAACCCTGTATAATTTCTATATACTGCACAAAATTATAGACACCACATTTTTGGTCAAAATAATCTAATTCTAGTCTATGTCTTAATAGTCAAAACTCACTCTGTATGATAATATAGGAACCATCGAACTTTCATATCAAATAAATATTAAACCACAGTCTGAAATACTAAATATAATTATTTACATGTAAATAAATCAATCTGATGGCTTTCGTAGACAGCCTGGCTCTTTCTCCTAACATAAATTTCACAATAACTTAAAATTTTCAAACTTTGCAAATACCTTTTCAAAGAAACCGATCCTTTTGTCTTGCCGATGGATACCTGGAGGAGTGACATTATTGTTTAAAAGTCTGGTATTTTCAAGCTCTTTTACAGCCCCAATGACATAATCAGTAATAATTTCAAATAAGAGACCCTCGGGCGGTCAAAATGTAAACAAATTGTTCGGACAGGTATCAGGACAGGATCATGGTTCGCTCAAAACTACGCCGATGTTTATTGGCATTGTTGCCAGATTCGTATGTTTCAAAAGTATAAATCATACATCCCGTTCAAAAGGTATTAACTCAAAAAATTTCATTTTTATGTTATGCATCACCTCATTTAAGCATCATCTTTTTCATCAAAAACCTGTAATATCCCAACGTTAAAAATATTTCAGTAAATTAAAGCTCATGCTCATGGTCCGGTAAAACCAGTATCATTCAAACTCGTGGCAAGACGGTGCGCTAGATTCCGGTGAAAAACATTTAAAAAAATATTAATTTAAAAAGCGACCATTTAACAGCCATGTGTTTTAACGTTTCTTTCGGGAAAAAGTGTCACAAATCAATTTGTTTGAGAAAAAATGTAGTATTTCATCAAAATGTTTTTATTTGATATTTTCTTTTTAACAAATATTTTTCCTATGTTACTCTAGCCCAGTTGGAACAGATAAAATATCGATATAAATAAGTATCGATATAAAAAATTAAATGTGTATTACTCTGGTAGTATTTATTCAGATTTTTATACACTGTGTCCGTAAAGTATGGAACAAATTATTTTTTTAGCTAAACAGAGCATTTTAAGAAAGATTCCTGAAACACGTCGATTTTTGATTTTAATTTACCTTATTTTAAAATAATATTCTAATATACAGGGTGAATTACTTTCGAGTAATGACGTCACCGTAATTTTTTTTAAATGGAACACCCCCATTTTGTCTCAATTTTCGGATTACTCTAGCTGAGCTGATTAGAAAAATGTATCATATGTTGATTCAAATTGATACAGGGTGGACAAAAATACAATAGTTTTGTGTGGGTTCATAAAGTAATGCATTAGTTAAATTAACAATATTATCAAAAATACTTATTGTCTAGCGGACAGAAGCCTACAGATAGCCTACTATGTTTCTTTTAAATTGATAAGAAATAATTTCTTTCATATTCTGTCCGCTAGACAATAAGTATTTTTGATAATATTGTTAATTTAACTAAGGCATTACTTTATGGACATACACAAAACTATTGTATTTTTGTCCACCCTGTACCAATCTGAGTCAACATATGATACATTTTTGGAATCATCTCAGCTAGAGTAATCCGAAAATTGAGACAAAATGGGGGTGTTCCATTTAAAAAAAATGACGGTGACGTCATTACTCGAAAGTAATTCACCCTGTATATTAGAATATTATTTATATTATTTTAAAATAAGGTAAATTAAAATCAAAAATCGACGTGTTTCAGGAATCTTTCTTAAAAGGCTCTGTTTAGCTAAAAAATAATTTGTTCCATACTTTACGGACACAGTGTATGTGGTTGAGTATCTTTGTGATTGCTTCTATTGTTTCTTTGCCGATTAACACCCATTAGTTTGAATAGTTCAGCTCGTATATCATGGTCTGCTGCTTTGCCATCATTTAGCTGTGTTATTGCAGAATTATCATCCTGCTGAAATATTCTTGATCCATCATTTACCTCTTCTTCTACCTCAATGTTGTTACCTCTTTGGATTTAAGTCAAAGGTGTTATCTAGCGGTGTTTCTAGGCCTTTTTTCACGTTCTTATTTTACCCTCTTTGTCCTAGATTATGTTTCCATCAGAATTTGTTAGATTTGCTTTTTGTCTCTCTTCGTTCACCTGTGAGCTCTCTAACTTTCCTATGTACATTGTGACTGTCGTACTTTGACTGTAGAGACTCTAGAATCTCAATTTCTTCGTATGTTTCCATTTTCATTTTTCATTTGCATCTTTCAAATATAAAGTTAGCTTAAATATATATTTTAAAGCAATGGTTTGGAAAATTGAACACTAGTAAAGAGTTTTTTGAAATTTTTCGTTATCATACAGATACCCACGTGTTTGTTGATGGCGTCAATATATTATATCGGGTGACAGTTGTTATTTCAAAAAGTTGTCAAAGCAGCTACGTTATAAATTTAGACACAAAGAAACGTTATCAACATTTATTATTTTTAACGATTTGCCGATAGCATAAATGTCATTGGATATCCTTGAGACTCTGCTTTCATTACTGCTTGATAACCAGACTTACGTCAAAGTGATAAATATGATAAAAACACAAATAATGATGGCTGTCATATACTATCTTGTTTTTAAGGATGTTTTCGAGTTTTCCGTCAAAAACTCCCGAATTTTCCAACTAATTATGATAAAAAAATCGCTTATTATTCATATTTTATCAAGAAAGCGAAGGTTTTTATGCAAAGCAGAAATAGATACATACATTTTAAAAAAGTAAATTGCCCAAAATAATTTTAATTAGGCGGTAACTTAAGATTTACTGGGGTTGTTAAAAAGTAGAAAAGATAAAGAATATTTATCGTAACGAAAACAAAGGATGTTTTTTTGGTGTCATTAGCAATCAACAAGGATGTTTGCCCGGTTTATGACTATGAACTAAAAACGAACCCAAATTGGCATTTTTTTAGTTTCCTTATGCTTATTATATAGTTAAAGAGAAGGGAAAATTGTATAAAAAGTGGCAAGAAACCAGATCCAACACAGATCTTCAAAACTATATGGTCGCGAAAAAGGAAGCGAAAGTAACAGTAGCAAAAGCTAAAGCAGAAGCGTATTCAAACCTATACGACCAACTTGATACCAGGCAGTGGCGTAGCGTGAGTGTCGGCCGCCCGGGGCGGAAGACAATTTTGCCGCCGTCTTATTTAGGTATTTTAGTTTATTGTATAACATTACATACATTAATTATAGAGAAATTTTCGGCGAGAACAGTCATTATTATTTTGCATTATACAGCTTGGACTTTAAATAAAAAAGTTTATCTAAGTTTTACAATCACGTTTATTAATACAAAAATTCTTTTACTTTAATCAATTAGAAACATTGATATAACTTAGGTACCTATCACTTAAGATTAGGTACACCTTGACGATCGACAAAATTAAATAAAATCAATTTTTAATTAGAACTATAACGATACTATAATGTTATATTTTTATTTCTATTGAAAAGTAATATGAGTATTTGTTAGAATTAAAAACAAAACTTCCGTCTTCAGTTAAAAATTTATACGCCTACCTTTTTTAAGAGCAAAATTTTTTATTGCACCATCAATGTCTATCGCATCACACACCTCTTGCTCAATAGACAAAATAGCCAAATTAGTTAGTCTTAGAGTACACAGTACTAATAATTGTCGATCTTAAATAATTTTTAACCATTTTCAATTTTGAAAAACTCCTCTCACAGCTGGCCTTGCTTATAGCAACTGTGAAAAATATTCGGAACATCATTAAAATATTGGGCAGAGTATCTTCTAATAATTATTATTACATGTACTTACGCTGGGCAATATTCTTTGTGACACGGTGACAGGAAAATACAGCGTGTTTTATATGTTCGTTCATGGGTATTCTTTAATTTTTCCGACTGTACCTATCACTTAAGATTAGGTACACTTAAGATCTTTATTGAAAAGTAATATGAGTATTTGTTAGAATTAAAAACAAAACTTCAATTAAAAATTTATACGTCTACTTTTTTTTAAGAGCAAAGTCTTTTATTGCACCGTCAATGTCTATGTTTATTGCACGTGTCAATGTCAAATTAGCTAAAGTGCTCATTGTCGATTTTAAATAATTTTTAATCAATTTTAATTTTGAAAAACTTCTCTCACAGCTGACATTGCTTATAGTAACTGTGAAAAATATTCGGAATATTATTAAAATATTGGGCAGAGTATCTTGGATTTAACAATAAATTTAAATATTTCAAGTGAGTCTGCATTAATCAATTCCGTTGCCTGTAGCAGCAACGAAAGTCCGCAGTCGAAGTTTTTCCAGCTTGAAACCCTGCTCGTCAATTTCGTCAGATGCGTAGTCTAGATTACATTCAGTGTTGTCTGGATCTAATAATATAGCCTGCGTAAGATAAACAAACTTATCCGTTAAATTCTGTTGCTGTTGAAAATGCTCACGAATTTCTACAATAACTCTATTTAACGAAGAAAACAGCTTTCGTCTCAACTCATTTTTCCGTCATCGAAAATATTATGCTTTCTTGGTATGCGCCTCCGAGGTTTTATGCAAATTCCAAGTTCTTCACACATATTTTTGCATACCCTACAGCGCCATTTGCCCATTCCTCTCTTTTCTCTGTCAATATCATCTGCAAAGCATTTACTTTCTGAGCGCACAATCTTATGTCAAGTCTCCTTGTTTGTATTTTTGTGCATCATTCATTTCATGTAGCACCGGTTGCCACAGGCCCAAAAAACAACGAAAGGAAAATGACTACATCGAAACTAGTAAAGCACCTGCATATGTCCTAGTGTATAAGCTTTCACCTGCTTCTGTCAGTTTTTCCAAAGTGACGAGAATGTCTTCACAAAGAAAAGGAATTCCCCGAATTCGTCACAAAATAAGTATGTAATGAAAAATTCCGTGCTCCTTTCAATCGGTCCGAATTTTTAGTTGCGATAAAAATATAAAATGGTTCAAATATTGACAAAATATTTTTATTATTCATTGTTAAATTTTGCCGCCCCCTAAAAAGTGCCGCCCGAAGCGGACCGCCCCTGCCGCCCCTACTACGCTACGCCACTGATACCAGGGAAGGCGAAACGAAGATATATAAAATAGCCAAACAGAGAGCAAAGAAAGCAAAAAATTTTAATCAGATTAGATGTATCCGAGATGAAAATAATAAAATACTAGTTCACGAAAAGGATGTCAAAAAGAGATGGAGAAAGTACTTTGACAGCTTATTAAATGAAGAATTTGACAGACAGCCTGTGGAGTCAACGGAGGCAGTAGCAGCAATGGTCACCAAAATAACAAAGGAGGAAGTGGCTCAAGTGCTTCAAAAAATAAAGAAAGGAAAAGCGGTAGGACCAGATGATATTCCTGGGGAAGTATGGAAAGCATTGGGAGAGACAGGAACAAGGTGGCTAGCAGGTTTATTTAATAGAATTATGGAAGTTGGACAAATGCCAGACGAATGGAGAAGCAGTATACTAGTACCTGTCTACAAAAACAAGGGAGATATACAGCAGTGTACAAACTACAGGGCTATAAAACTGCTTAGCCACACCATGAAAATATGGTATGGCTAAGCAAAATAGAGAGTAATTGATAGACGGATACGTGAGAGACCGACATATCCGAGAATCAATTTGGCTTTATGCAGGGCAGATCAACAACAGACGCAATTTTCATTATAATGCAGTTGATGGAAAAATACAGGAGTAAAGAAACAAACGCTCATATGGTATTCATTGATCTTGAGAAAGCATATGATAGAGTTCCTCGAGAGATTCTCTGGTGGGCACTCAATAATTATCGCACTATGAACACTCGCATTATGAACAATACGATAAACATATATATAGCGAATTAAAATATCCATATAAGAACACTCAGAGGTCAATTATTACAATGTAAAAATAAAATATTTATTTTCATTCTTTCCTAATATCAGACAAAATTAAAGTAATGATTTTGAGAATACCTTTCATAAAATAATCTGCTTGTGTTGTGTGACGCCTCCGACAGCATAATAATATCGCATTAAAACTTTTAAAGATATAATGTCACCTTTGTTGATAAAAATATAATACGAATAGCATATCCACTGTTACGGACACCCAGTCAATTGTTTTTCCTTATCAGTTAGTGGGAATAATACCATATCGTAAAGACTAAACGCCCTACTTATAAACTTTTTGCAGAGTGTGCAATTAGATATTAGATCAATAGGCCAAACAAAATTTTTTGCTGAAAAAGCACTAGATAAGATAATGCCCGGCTACCCTGTATAGTCCATTCACTCACGGTAAAATGTTACAAAACCTTGAAATTTTAAAGAACCGCTTGGATTTTGGATTGACATGTTTGCGTACACATAGCTAACACGTCAAAAAAGAGATATTGGCCGACGCATGTGTGATTTTGCCCTGGGGATGAGTTTCACCTTTCACCCCTTCTTGGGGGGTTAAAAAGCAAAGGTTCAAAATAAGTCAAGGTTGAATAAACTGACTAATTCTAAGCAACTTTTGTTCTATTTTATTTATCTACAAATAAACCAAGTCAATACTTTTCGAGCTATTTGCGACTGACTATGTTCATTTTTCAACAAAAAAAAACACACGTTTTTCTACGGTTTTTGCGCAAATGACTCAAAAAGTAAGTATGTTATCGAAAAAAATATTCTAAGCAAAAATATATCTTATAAAAAATTGAAATAAAATGATGCATTTAATGGTAGGGGAACCCAAGCGGGGATTTTTGCAGTTACTGGAGCGCGTCAGATTATCACTTGGGGAGAAACCTTGTACCCTGTAAATGTACCTCTACCATATATTGGCTTTTAATACAGGGGAATTCGTTAAGGGAAGCCCGAAAAATATATATATTTTTAGAAAAACTCGACATCGTCAGATTAAGATAAGGTAAGTTAAGTAGGTACATGCAAGACAGTGTATATTTAAAAAACCTGACGATTTGAGCGGGGCTAAGGAAATGGGTGAGTCACAAAGTTTCACAAAAAAGCGAATATTTTGCGAAATGAATGTCAGATCGAAAAATTAAAAAGTACGTTCAATATTTTTCAAAAATCTATCGAATGATACTAAACACGACCACCCACGGAGAGGGGTAGGGGGGTAAATTGTAAATTGTAAATGTGAACCTCACGATATTTCGCGAAAAGAATATGAGATCGAAAAATTGAAAATTACACGTATTCAATATTTTTGAAAAATCTATCGAAGGACACCAAACACAAAATGCAAACTTTTATTAAGAAACAGACTGACTCCCGTGGGACATGGTAGATAGCTCAGTTAGTTAGACGTTAGACAGGGATAGTTTAGATCGTGGGTGCAAACCCACCCAATGTGAGTTGTTTAGACATTTATTAATTTGGTTGGTTTTTACTATGTCTATGTTAAGTCAAGCTGAAAATGTACCTATACGTTTACGTTGTTCTAAGATCTAAAGTAATATTTAATAAATAGCAATATGCTAGTGGGTAACTGCAAGACTTGCAAGACTCTTGCTGCAAGACCAAGACCAAGACCAAGACTGGGAGTGCAATACCAAGACCAAAACCAAGACCAGGTGTATTGGTGCAAGACCAAGACCAAGACTGTCCAAGTCTCGTCTTGGTCTTGCATTTGGGCAACACTAAGACCATATCTCTCAATGTTTTTGATGTTTATCTTTTTTAGTGTTTAAGCTTCCATGCCGTCGTACATCAGACCGGAGAAGACATAGCACCTTAACATTCTCGTTCTCAATTTCACATTTATGTCTCGGAGCAGGAACTTTCATTTTGATAAATGATTGTCTCGCTATTTGAGTGGCCTCATATCAAAGGCAGACATGTGTCATTCGAGAAAAATTGAGATAAATGGGTTTTTTATACAATGTAAATCTCACTTCCTATAGTTTTAGTTGATTTGTTGATTTCACAGTCATTTTTCCCATAATCATCACTACGATGATGATTATTACAATTACAATCTGGTCATACTTGACCAATGAGCAATTTTAATCTAACCTAAATTATTACTGTTCCTTAAAATTAAGAGCTTACCCCATAGCGTCTCTTATCTAACCTAACAAGATAGTGCACTATTCTAGCATACACACTAACGCGCACAAGCACTAAGCTCTGCTTTTCACTATCACCTATCACTTAAATTAGTTCATAAGGCTTTGTCCTCTTCAGTCTTCTAACTTGCCCAGTGGTATCGAGGAGCTGGATTGCCTCAATATTCTCGTGCATATGAAGTCGTTGCTCGTGACTTCCTGCCATCTTCTTGATGATTATATCCACAGTTTCCATTCCTAGGTCCTTATGGAGATCACTGTTTGTAACATACCAAGGAGCATCTACAATATTTCTTAGTATTTTGTTCTGGAATCTTTGTATTACTGTTATATTACTTGGTCTAGTACACCCCCATAGTGGGCATCCACAAGTCCATACAGGTCTCAATATTTGGTTGTAAATTAGTAACTTATTATGCATCGACAATGTGGAGTTTCTTCCAATTAGCCAATACATTTTTTTTGTATCTATATTTAGTTCTTCCCTTTTTTTCTTAACGTGCACCTTCCAGCGTAGTTTTGCATCTAATGTTATACCCAAATACTTAGCAGTATCTGCATATGGTACTTGGATATTGTTGATTATAACTGGTATATATTGTATTTTTTTGTTGGTGAAATTAACATGGACAGATTTAGCTTCATTCAGCCTGATTCTCCATTTTTGTGTCCATTTATGGATTTGATTAACTGCTATTTGGACCTTGTTAATCACCTCTTCACTTGTCGTCCCTACTGATTGAATAGCTGTATCATCAGCAAAAGTGGCAACTGTGTTGTCTTCCAGTACAGGTATATCACACGTGTATAGTAGGTATAGCACTCTAATTTCTTTTAAGTCTGAAAAACAGTCTTCTTGCTTAATTCTAAAATGTCGTATTTTTATGTATGATTGTAAAAGTTTTGAGTACTGTATAGGTAAAAAACATTTTAGTTTGTATATTAAACCTTCATGCCAGACTTTATCAAAAACCTGTGCAGTATCAAGGAATACAGTTGAACAGACTTTCTTTTCTTCTAGCGATCTTTCGATAATATTTGTAATTCTGTGCACCTGGTCAATTCTTGAATGCTTATTTCTAAATCCGAATTGATGTGTCGGTATCAAATTTCTTGCTTCATTAATTGGTTTTATTCGCTTGAGGAGCAGTTTCTCAAACAGCTTCGATATTACAGGAAGCAGAGATATCGGTCTGTATGACGAAACCTCATGTGCTGGTTTTCCTGGTTTAGGAATCATAATGACTTCCGCCATCTTCCATATCATTGGTACATATTTTAATCTGAATGCACCGTTAAAGAGGTTCGTTAATTTTACGATAGCTCTTCGGGGAAGATTTTTCAAGAGCTCACCCGTAATTAGATTATAGCCCGGAGCTTTCTTCGGATTAATATTCTCCCTTATTTCTTCAAGCACTTCTTTTGGTATAGTTAGCCGAATTTCTTCTTCTAATTGAACAGGTTCCTCCCATCTTTCTTCATCCCCTTGAGGTTCATTTGGTTTGAATGTATTTTCAAGATGTATGGCAAATAGCTCTGCTTTTTGTGCACTACTTCTGGCCCAGTTACCATTTTCTAGTTTAATAGGAGGAGAGTGCATAATAGGTCTTTTCAGTCTTTTAGTAGCTTTCCATAAGGAATAATCTGTACTACCGTCATCTGTTAGCTCCTGTAAGTAAGAATTAATCGAGTCATTATTTAATTGTAGGATAGTTCTTTTGAGCTGTTGACTTGCACGATTTAGTTTAGTCTTATCTTGAGGAGACCTTGTTTGTTGCCAAATTCGTCTCAGTTTTCTTTTTTCAATTATCATGTTCCTTATTTCCTTTGGATAATTGTTTCCTTTTAGCCTAGGTTTCAGTGTAGGAGTGTTTTCTCATGCTCATGCTGCTTGCTGGATATTGTTCACCAACAATTCTGCTTCTTTATCTAATTGCTCTGCGTTTTGTATTGGTACACTCACAGTCATGTGATCACAATACAGAATTCTCATTGGGCTGTTGGGGAGATGTCCGTTTTTGAAATAAACTTTCATAACAGGAGTCCGGTCCCTTTTTGAAACAAACATTCAACTGTGAAGCTAAAAATAACGCATTTGCGTCCGTATTTGAAGGAAATTATTATCACCGTTGAAAAGAACAGGAAAAATTCTATAAGAAACCACTACTAACTAAATTTTTATTTTTTTTTACACATGTCCGTCTTTGATATGAGGCCACTCATTTTATTTTCATGCTATTTACAAAAGCACAAAATTGAGCAAATATCTTTGTACAAGTACCTTGGAGCATGAATCACAGAAGATAATACCTACTGATCAGACAAAAGAAATAGTTGAAATACTTGGCAAATAATGAGAGGTGAAAAATACGAACTATTAAGGAATATAATAAGGGCAAAATCAATGGCAAAAGAAGCGGAGAAAGATGTAAAATCTCATTGCTATGCATACTTCGCAATCTCCTTGAATGGTTTGGATGAAGTTCAATTGAACTACATATTAACCATCAAAATTATAATTGCCAGAATGATTTCCAATCTCCGATAGGATCAGAATTTAAAGAGGACGAAGAGTTTCTTTTACGTTTAAAAACCACTAACTAGCATTCGGAAGATAGTATAAATCAGAATTGAAAAGGCTGTCAATCAATTAAATCTCCTACAATTTGCGTTGATATCTCATTACTTCACATTGTAACATATTTAAATATTTTAAAGAACATATTAACAAACTTATTTATTGATCGCATAGAAAAATATGAAGTCATAAAATATCCAAGCACGTAAAATGGTACGTTTGTACCATTAAGCCAACCCGACCATTCATGGTGAATGAAGCAATCTTCTTCAATCTGTAAAAATGTGGGAGCGCAAAGCAAAAACATATCTACCACATGTTTCAAAATTAGCCATCATTTAAAACCCATTCAAAATATCATGGCAGCGACTCATTAAATATTTTACTGTTGGTGTCTTGTTTAGTACCTTAATAAACTTTAAGTAGTTATTATAGGCGTGAAGAGGTATTTGATTGATTTTAGACGATGAGATGTGCTGATATATCCAACTTGGGTTTCAAGAAGGGTATTTATATAGTAAATGATGGATGTTCGTCGACATTGCTAATTGCTTGCAATTGGCATTTACACGAGATGTCTAATATGAAATAATATCTTAACAGTTTGAACAAAATTTTTTTCTTTATTCTTGTTCATTGCAGCTCTTTAGCTGATCCGTCTTCATATGGATATTATGAACATCTTTTTTGAGCTCCTTTTACATCTCTTTTGTCTTTTAGATTATAATTGAGTATTTTTGTGTATTTTTTCCTTCCCAGCCTGCGAAAATATTGTCTCCATTTATCTTTATAGTAAGCAGATTCTGATCACACAAACGTGTTTGTGATGTATTGTGTATTAGTGAGACAAAACTCAAGTTAGTTTTGAAAAACATAAAAAGTTAAAATAATGAAATAGACTAAACCTTAAGACTAAATACGTTCCTGAGGGTTGTAAGCTTGAATTTAAATACATTATAAAATAATATACGTAATATACGAAAAGAAATAAAAGAACATGGTTCTATAGAGACGGTGTTAAAAAAATTAAAAGACAGAAATACATTAATTTTCCAGGGTAAGTATTACTATTACATATGGCCTTTTAGGATGGGGTGGAATACGCAATAATTAATTGATTGGTTGACTTACCTGTTAAGGAGGGACAATCATAATTGTCCTATCTTACATTTCGAACATTTGTACTTATGGTAGTGGTCTTTTCGGGCCGCTGATCACAGTTTAAAGAAGCAGAAGAAGAAAAAGAAGATTATTAAGCTTCTTGACAAGTGACGTCCGCTCATCACTGTTTTTTTTTTATATTTTTATCGCACAAGACATGGGTGGGTTCAAAAGGATCAATGGGGGGGAGCGTACAAATGTTCGAAATGTAAGATAGGACAATTATGATTGTCCCTCCTTAACAGGTAAGTCAACCAATCAATTAATTGTCCTTCACATAACATTTCGAACATTTGTACTTATGGTAGGCTGTTGAAAGATTAAACAATATTGTGCGATAAATAAACAAAAGTACATTGCAATCCAAAAATGAATAGTACTTAGTAATTTTTTTTTTTTTTTTTTTTTTTTAGAAACTTTACACAAAATATATACATATGTATACCTAACTAACATATTAGAGCAATTATTAATTAAGATTCATGTTTATATTTTAATTATATGAGATGTGTACCTTCAACCAGGTACAAATAAACATAATAAGAAAATTAATGTTCTTACTAATATTAGTAACCTACACATGTAATATAATTACAATTACATACAATTACATGGACTCACCAGACAATACGGTTTTGAAAAGAGTCCGTAATCTTTTGCTAGAGGTTTATTATAAAAAATATTGAATACTTGAGAATTTTCTGTCCATCTCGCCGTCTCTCTAATATCTTCTATAATCCAGTTCTAACTCCCGCTGAGGTAGATGCATGTCTGACACTATACACTTCAAAAATATTAGTGTCTATATTTTTAATTTAAAAAAATGTTATATCCATCTACTCAACGCCTGGGTAGATGTTGCTTTCTACGTCTCTTTTTTTTTTTGTTTTTAGTTATAAACAAATTGTCTTCCGATTGAGGACGAATGTTTTAGAAATCTCTAAACACTCTCAACTGTGTTTTTTGTTTTAAATAGGTTGCTATTTGTTTATTTATTATTATTATTATTTTTTGGGGAAGTCTTTATCCTATGTTATATCAAAATGTCAATTTTATCTTGATCCATGAAAATATTCTGAATTTTTATTAGGTACAGGATTTGCAACCTCTGAACTGAAGTGAGTGCAATCAACATTACAAGTTTGTAAGTAAGATCTTTCAGGGAAAGACTTGTGAGACGAAATAATGTTTCTAAATAAAGTAATACTGGTAGAGGGTCCCAAGTTAATTAATATTTGGGCAATTAAGGTTTGAGGTTATATATACATTTGTAAAAAAAATTTAAAAATGTTTTTATAATATTCTAGGATATCTTCTATCAACGCCAATGCAGCACTGTGAATGTTTATACAAGCTATAATTATAATCCTGTTCTACGATAGATTTAATAAAATTAAAATTTGATAATTCATAAGCAAAATGGTTACTATTTTATACTAAACCGTCGCCATCTCTTGAAAACTGTATCATACAGATTTAGTGATTTGTTGTAATAGTTGGGATCGAATCCTCAGGAATGCCTTTTCTTAAAAAGCTTGCCTGACAAGAATATGGAAACCCAAAGGATGTCCTGGATATAAAAGCCCAAATAAAAATTCTAGATTAAATTTTTATCAGGTCCATAATTATCTTTTTGGTTGTGTAAGGTGTGGTTGTCAAAGGTTGTGTACCAAGGCTGAAAAACATAAAATTTAAATCCATGCCAATCTAGAGTTAAGGCATTGGCTTTCTCTGATCCGGGGTCAGGGTTCAAAATTACATACCTTGCACATTTTTTTTTTTTTTTTTTTAGGATATGTGGCAGACATATCGATTTCTGGAATAAGAAGCTGCTCAAAAATTATAGTAACACAATTATCACTTAAAGAATACCTACTCTGTTTCAATTTTTAAAGATCTTGATTCCGAGTCAGGCAAAAGCATTTTTTTTTACTGTTATAGATGCAAAAATAATTTTTAAATTCCTATTTTCACAGAATTATTAAACTTATCTGCAAATGTTGAGTACTGTACACTACCCATCTTGTTATTGCAAGACACAGCTGTTGCGTTATTTATTCCTAGCAAAATGTTACAATTCCTATATTCGTTCAAAAAGGATTTCAAGCCACTATATGCTGCTAGTAACTGAAGTACATTTATATGTAGTTGTTGTTCATGACTCCAAAAACCATGAGTTTTGTTATCAATGCAGCATACCCGCCATGCTAAAGGATATATGCATCGCAAAATATTTCAAGTACATAATTGGATTATTTTATACTTTGCTCACTAATTGGTTTGTTATTTAACCACCAATTGTAATCGTTTTTAAGTATTTAGGTATGGTCATTTCAGTGTTATAACTATTAGTTTAAGAAAGAGGCTACTTTTCTTTTTTATTTATATATATATATATATATATATATATATATATATTTTTTTTTTAGTATAATTTTCCATATTTAACTTCCATAAATGGACTAACTGTTACAAACTGACCGATTAAGGCTGCAAATGATCATATTTTACATGTACTTTTATTTTTGATGTTCTGAATACTATTAGATATTTTTTTTTTTTTTTTGTCAGCAGGTGCAAAATATATCAGGTTCGAATCAAACGTAAAACCAAGAAAAGTTATATTTTGTGTGGGTGAAAGTATACTTTTCCTTTTTTTTTTTTTTTATTTATAGTAAATCCCAAGCAGAAAAACATAGAAAATGTTTAAACAATATTTTCTTTACATTTTAAATATGATTTTGAAATTGGTAAATGGTCCTCTAAAAAATTGACAAAAGTAAAGCCTCCTGTTATTAGATTATTTAGGGCTGGTTTTAAAGTTTTTGTAAATATAAAAGCCGAGATATTATTCAAACCAAACGGTAAACAGTTTAATTAATATAAAAAAGTTCTGTACTTAAATTTGAAATATTTTTTAGAATTTTAATGAACAGGAATAGCAAAATAGACAACTTTTAAATCTATTTTTGCCATAACCCTTGAAAATGAGCTTGAGGACTGACCTATTATAGTCTTCCAGCTTAAAATATGTGGCTTCTATAAAGCAATTCAATTGTTTTAAATTCAAAACAAAATCTCTGATTTCCGTCCTTTTTGGGCACAAAAAACTACGAAAAATAAATTGTCCTTTTGTATGTGAAGAAGGAGAAATAGTAATTTTTAATTACTTTTCAAGTATTTTTTTTTTTTTTTTTTTGGTCATACGGCCAGTTTGGGTCTATGAGAACTTTTGGTGCTCTCTCTTCAGAGGGCGTTGTTTTAAATAAAATATTAAAACCTTAGACCCAACTTAAAACTTTCTTATCTGAAGTAATCCCTTTCCATATTTTAATACAGTTAGCAATATTACCCTATTAATTTTTATTGACCTTTAGTATGACATCCTGGTTGTTCTCATTTGCTTTTGGTACTGCTGTCTGTTCGATTGTTTGTATCTCGATGCTAGTAGAGGGTCATTTGAGTACTGACTTTGTCCAAATCTTGGTCTGCTCAAGGTTGGATTGAAGTTTAAACGCTGCTGATTAAAGTTGCTAGATTCTGAAAGAACTCTTGATGGATGCTGAGTGGAAACAGCAGCTTGGCTTTGTGGTACAGTTTTTGGATAAACAGTGGTCTTTTGTGGCTTCGTAATGACTTCGAGATGACTTAATAAAGCTGATTTTGTATCTTTGTTTAATATTTTTGACAAAACCAAACAAAAATTTATTGTAAGTACACTTACTAACTTTGTAATATCAAGGTAGACGATAAAAATCAATGCAGAATGTGCAAAAAGTAGTTAAATATATTTTATTCTATTCTAAACTTCTGGGCTACTATAAGTAACTCTGCGAAATAGGAGTAGCTCAAAATAAAGATTTTCTGGGCTACTAAAAAAAAGTACCCTCTTCTAGTTTTATTGTTTGAGGACAAACCAAACAAACATTTAATGAAAGCAGTAAACTTACTACCCTCGTAATATGAAATCTAGCCAAAATGTGCACAAAGTAGTTGAATAAATACATTTTATTGTATTCTAAACTTCTGGGCTACATTAGAGTACCTCGGAGAAATAGAAGCAGATAAAATAATCATAAAGATTGTCTGGGCTGCTAAAAAGTACCCTCTGCTGTAATTTTATTGTTTGAAGACAAACCAAACAATAAACTTGGTGTAATTAAACTTGCTTTTAATCTTAAATCGAAGTAGAATTTACAAAAGTAGTGAAATAAATATAATTATATTGTATTCCAAACTGCTGGGCTACTGTAAAAATACCTCTGAGAAATAGAAGCAGATAAAATGATCATAAAGATCGTCTAGGCTACTAAAAAATACCTCTGCTCTAGTTTTATTGTTTGAACACAAAACCAAACAAATAATTTAGTGCAAGTAAACTTGCTTGTAACGTGAAATCGAAGTAAAATTTACAAAAGCAGTTAAACTAATATATTTTGTTCTATTCTAAACTTCTGGACTACTGTAGAGTACCTCTGAAAAATAGAGGCAGGTCAAATAATCATAAAGATTTTTTGGGCTGCTTAAAAACACCCCTGCTCTAATTTTATTGGTAAACCCTTTATTTTGTTCTATTTTAAACCTTTGGGCTATAATTTTATTGTTAAACCCCTAATAATTTAGTCTGTATTACTTTGGGCTACCTTAAGTTATCCTTATTGACACAAACAATATAAATTTTTGCATAATATCATGTCTGTCGGACATTTTGCTACAAAATAAACATTAATAGGAAAATCAGAGCAGTGTGGCAACATAGCGCCTGTTACATCTCTGTGTGTTTTGACAAATACTATTGACGTTTTGAGTATTTCGAATAGGGAAGAAGGCGAGATATAGTAACTATGACAACAGAGAAAATATATTGATAACAACAAAATAGGACCCCAAGTTTGAATTTGATTAAAATTGTCATTTCGTAAATATTAAATATTTATAGTTCGATCTATTCACACATAATTTAATTTATCTAACATAAAATAATTCAAAAATATCTTATAAATAACTTGGTCTTTTGGGATAAAACCCAAAAATATCATATAAATACCTTAACTCTACCAGTTTCTGTTGCAAATTTTCATATTTCCGCCTCTTTCGGGATACATAATTATTCTCTGATGACTTTTGTTGTATTTTAAACACTTTCTAATAATTTTTATAAAACTATTTGGAAACCACTTGTGATCAGTACAGGCACAGAAAAAAAACAGTGATGAGCGGACGTCACTTGTCAAGAAGCTTAATAATCTTCTTTTTCTTCTTCTGCTTCTTTAAACTGTGATCAGCGGCCCGAAAAGACCACTACCATAAGTACAAATGGTCGAAATGTTATGTGAAGGACAATTACTTACATTCTATAAATATTATTCAGAAATGGCTAATTAGAATTATATACGGGAAACATTTAAGATATTCTAGTGAGCTGTTATATAACGAAAGTAAATTTTTAAATGTACGTAAATTATTCTATTATAAAGCCCTTATACATATACATGAAAAAAAGATAATATTAAATTTTAACAGTCATGCCCACCAAACTAGATATATAAAACAAAATACAATTCTACCAAAATGTAATAAATCCATTCTTCAAAGATATGTTGGTTACATAGGGCCCAAATTGTACAATTTGCTACCGGATAATTTAAAACAATTTAAAAATTATAAAAAACATAGATATAAATATGAAATTAAACAATGGATTGGGAACAAATCAACAAAATTCTGCGAAGAACTTATCAATGGACAATAATTGTAATAAATAAACTTAAATAAGAAATAAAAAATTGTATCGAAAATAAAAATTGTATCTAAATAGATTTTTATTATCAACTGCGACATTTCTTGAATTATTGATGGCCACATTTATATCACAAATTATATTAAAATTAATATATTTTTATTTTTTCTTGATTAATGTTAGAGTTTTCAGTATTTTTATAAATTTTCATATAACTGTATACATTTATACATTTGTTAAATATTTTTTGTGTTTGTTTATATTTGTAAATTAGTATATTATATTTTTAAGTCTCACGCACAAGGGGTGCTACTTTTGTATGTATTATTGTGTTTTCAATTTATCAATCAAAGGCAAAATGAAAATTAAATTAATTTTTTTTTGAATAACGCGGGCACATAAATTTGATACACCCTGTATATTGATCTGTAAATATTTATTAGAATTTAGTTTGGATGTCAGTGGATTTCTTTTTTTTATGAGCTTTCCGATGAACCATTAAAGACTTTTGTGAATAATTAAAGTGAAAAGAACGATGTATTTAGGTTTAAAATGGAAAAAGATTGTTTATTACGGGAACTATAGAATCCACAGGTAGAGGTAATTATCATTTTCTAGAAAAGTGGTTTAAAAGAAAGTTTGGAATTTTAATATCTTTGTTTCACCCCGAGTAAATGTTGTAGGGTTCCCCGAAAGTAATTAGGATGGTCGGAATAATTTTGAAAATGACTGTTTGTTTGTCGAATGGAAAAGAGAAATGTTTCTGATTCTTGGCAATTTGGAAGGGGAAAAGTGGTTTGAATGTTGAGTGAGTTTGAAAAAGAAGTCATTATGTTATTGGCATCGCTGAGGAGCAGTTCGACGTTTTCGTGGATAGATAGTTAGCAAATACCAGTGGTTGTTTGATAGTGGAGAATAGTGCTGAAAAGTGGAACGAGAGACAGATCAAATTGAGACGAAATACCTCTTTGATTCTGTATTATTGTGAGAAGGAAAGCAGAGAATTTTTGGAGTTTTGTTTGAATCGAGTACTGGTCAAAGGAGGCCTGGCTTGTTGGAGAATTGGTGCTGGTATGCTGATAGTTTTGAAGCTGGAGAACGGAGAGGGCTTTGATGAGTAGCCTTTAACATAGTCAACGAGGGAGAGCTGTTTTGGGTCACGAGAAGACATCAGAGTGAGTGAAGCAAAAGGTCAGTCAACTTATGTGAAAGATATTTTTATGTTCGGAAACTAAAATTTTGAGTAAAAAGCGTAGGAATTAAAATTCCAATATTTCAGAAAGTAAATAGGAAGTATAGCTAATCTTGCGAATACATAATTTGGTTTTGTTTATTTTGTTGTACCAAAGTCATCGGGAACAAACCGATAATTTTTTTTTAACTAGAATAAATTTAAATGGTAGAAATTTCATTCGGACATCTGTGTCCACAGGTTTTAGATTGATAGATTTTTAGAGTATCGATTTGATAAATAAAAGACAATTCTGTATGTTTATTTTATATTTTGCTTTATTTCTTTTCCCTATTTTATCCCGATTAGGATCAACTAAGAGATACTGAACCCACGAGAGAAGATAAGTATAACGTAAGATAATTTAGACATTTTCTTGATATTATAAAAAGGCACCCTGAGATTTTTTATTCATTTTTTATGTATGATTTGCGACAATTAAATAATTAATCAAATAAATAATAATTAATATAAAATTAATAAGAAGCAGATCATAACAGTATATTAGTAACATACAGGGTAGCTCAACTTCAGTGAGTTATTTATGTTTATTTAGGTAGTACTCATTATGCTTTTTATTTTTTTTTGTAATCTTTATTGTTATTCCTAAATAAACATTATTATTATTATTATTATTATAAGTCTATGGAGAGTTTTCAAACAGGGTTTGGGTTTAGGCTCAAAATGGAAGACAACAGAAAAGCCTTATGTGAAAGAGAAGAGTGTCGTTCACACAAGAATAAATAAAGGGTTTTCAATAAACTACAATAAGTTTAAAAATAACACCCTTCATTTATTTATTTTGAAGAAACGTGGATTTTATTGAAGGTGGAATAAAACGGATTTGACAGGATGTGACTAAAAATTGCATAAAACACACCAATACTAAGCGACATATTATATTGCATGCGGGTAGAAAAAATGGATTTATTGATTGAGGAAATCTTGTGTTTTGATCAAAATCAAAATCGGCTGATTAGCACGATATCATCAATTCACAAACATCACGGTGTTTTGAAGTGGTTGAAAGAAAAACTGTTTCCAAGTTTACACAAACCATCTGTTAAAGGTTTGCATAATGCTCCATACTATTCAAAAATTTTAAATTTCAAAAAAGTAACCAAAAAATTCCTGGACTGTATACAAAATAAAAGAATGGTTAAAGAATTAATATATTTCATTTTCTCAGAATTCTTTCATTCCAAAATTACTACAGATAGTCAACAGAAATGAAAAACAAAAAATATAGATGCTAGGCCTTGCTTTATTGTGAATTAAACCTCATTCCTCATTGAACATAATTTGTGATTTTCGGATAAAACTCGAAATTCGACTACGTTTTCAAAATCCTACGTCTGGTCGACTCTTCTCTATACAGTTAAGACACGGACTCTAAATCAACCATAAATAAATTGGAGGCCTTTGAAATGTGGATCTACCGGAGAATCCTGAAAATTTCATGTACATCGCATACCTCAAACGAAGAAGTGCTGCAGGGAATAGACGAGGAAAGAGAACTTTTTACCACAGTGAAAGTTAAAAAAAAACATCTACTAATAGTGAAAGAAAAAATCGAGGGAAAGAGAGGAATAGGAAGGAAAAGACAATCGTGGCTAAGAAACATCCGACAATGGTCAGGCCTGAATTTTGAACAGCTGATAAAAACAGCTGAAGAAAGAGAAGAATCTGCAATTGTAGTAGCTAACCTCCATTGAGAAGAACTCTACTTTAAGAAGAAGAAAAAGGAGAAGAAGAAGAACATAATTTGGGAAATATGCAAAATTTAGTACGATAAGTATATAGGACATAACGGTTACAGTGATGCAGCCAGGGGCGTAACAGAGGGCCCCGCAGCGTGAAGCTTGCGGGGGGCCCCAATCGCTTAAGGGCCCCATCTTGTTATCTGATATTATGTAAAAATCTGTTATTGTTATATTATTTTTACGTTGTCTGTTTAAATTTAAAAACGTAAAAATTTCTAACTAGGCGTATTTGCCAAGTGAATCATCTCATAATATCTAGAAACTTAATCCCTTCCGGCCTACCGAAATTTTATGGCAGCGACAATAAACTATATAATGCTTCGTACGTGACTATTGAAAGATATTAGAATTGCAATTTGACGAATTTAAGAACAATATTTTTAAATCTAAAAATGGGTTTTCTTTCTCTCCGTTCTTTACCTACTTTTAGTATTTCGATACAATATTATCGCCAGTAATTTCATATTGGTTGTTTGCATTGAATATTGAATGTTATTTATGTTTGTGTTGTTTTACGGTTATAGTTGCATCAGTTTGGTACGCATTTATTTAACAATAATTATTGACGACTTTTCTTGTGTAGGTAATCATTGGACAATCTCTCAACAGATAAACGGTAAGATGAGGAAATTATAACACTTACGCTTTAGGGGAGTCAATGTAGAAAATCTTACATTGTTTCGGTTTCGGAAAAAATCAAACAAGCTTATATTTTTCTAAAACATTTTTTGTTAGTTTATATATATCTTATCTTAAAGTGAAAAGTTCTACTCACAGATGCCTCTAATTGTTTATTAATTCTTTAAACAATAAAACTGTTTTATATTAAATAATTTTAAAAGATATCGGCGAATTAATCATTTTACTTTGTTCAAAAATGTTTCTATTTGCTTTTTGATTATGCTGAATTCGAACATGTCACTAAATCAGGGCCATAAGTACGATGTTGGGGGCCCCGGGGCAAACGTGATTGGGGAGCCCCCTACCGGGAGGTCTGGGGTTAATCACCCAGCAGAAGGAATCCGGGAAAATTTATATTTAACCACTTGAAAACGCATTTTAATGTACTCCATGACTGAAGTTTCCTGTACCTACCTACATATTGCTATTCTAGTTGACCAATACAAAAAAAAAATTTGAAATCACATTATTTTAAGCTAAATATTTACCATCAATATAATATCTTTTCTGTTTTCATAAAAAATATACCTACTACATATAATGTTACTTACTTACATTCTTCGGCTATAAAGTAGGTTTTTAATCGCGTTATATTGCCTATAGGCAGTATAACGCGATTACAATCGCGGGGCCCCCTTCTCCGGGGGCCCCGAGGCACTGTCCCGGTTGCCCCAATGGTAGTTACGGCCCTGTCAGACATTACAATTTGAAAATTCAAAATAAAATTTTTTATGCACTTATACAGTATGTCTGCGTGGCTTCGAACCATATGGGAAACATTTTTATTATCAATTTTACGAAAAAAGTTATTTTCCATGAAATGCTCTGAATGGTCTTAAATCTGAGATTCAAAATAAGCCAGATAAACCATCAGATATCAAAGCTTATCAATTTTATACGAGGTAAGTCAAAAAATAGGAATTTAACTCAAGGATAAAGTACTTTTATATTTAACAATATACGATTTTAAATTTAATATGTAATTACATCCTTGTAAATAAAAAATTAATAAATTAATTTTTCCAAATATTTCTCAAATTACCGATAACCAACATCATTTTATTACAATAATTATAATAACTATTTTATTATTAATTTTTTAATTTTACGAAAAAATTCTTTATAAAATTCTTATCAGATTCTTTATAAAAAGCTCTGAATTATCTCAAAACGAAGATTCAATCGTAATATATCACATTTTACCAACTTTATACGAGGTATGTCGAAAAATATTAATTTCTCTCTAACGAGTTAAGTACCTTTATAGTTCACAATATTTCAACTGGAATGATATAATTGCATATTTAAACATAGTTTTTAATTGCGAACAACTTTTTATAATAAAATTTTTCAATATTGTAAAATATAAAGGTAATGTAGGTACTATTGAGCGAAATTAATATTTTTTGATATACCTCGTATAAAATCAATAAAATTTAATATCTGATTATTGCAACTTAGGTTTTATACCATGCAGAGCATTTTATGAAGAATAACTTTTTTTCGTAATATAGATATGTAATAAAAAAGTTTCCCATAGGTTCCAAGCTACGCAAACACACTTTTTTGGAATGGGTCTGTATACGGATAAAGATGAGAAATGTAAGTTGTTATGAACAGTGAATGATAACGCTAACACAAAAAAGTTTTTGTTAAATAAGTCGTACATATTTAGTAATTGTTTAACGCGGGAGCAGTCGCGCTCACTTCTGTCACGTAAGCAGTCGCGCGTAGAACAAAATCTAACAATACGAATTTAAAACAAATTTCAATTTTATAATATTTTTGTTTGCTTGTTATGTTAAAAATATCTATTTCTAACAATTTTAAAACTAATTGGCTCCCACCAAAGCCATAAATTCCACAAAAAAAAATAAAAATGAAATTAAAAAAAATTTAAAAAAAATCCTAAGCATTACTACAATCTTCTTCGAGGCACTTACAAGTGGAAAGTTATGTTGCAAAATTATTCATTAAGTTATCACGGAAAATGATAAAAAGTTGGATTTTTTCTAACGGCGCGACTGCTCCTGGATTAAAAGGGGCTCTATTTCAAATTCTGCGGGGGGACCCGACGGAGTTTGTTACGCCACTGGATGCAGCAGTTTTGGGAACATGACAAGAAGCATTGAATATTTCTACTCCTGTAATTTGCGAAAGAAGTGTGCGGGAATGTGAAAAGTTAAAGAAGAATATTTGATAATAGACGAAGTAATTAACCTGGTCATCATTTATTATGCAAATGAAGATACCGACGATATTGATTATGGATCTAATTCTTAGTTAAATACATTGTAAGATTGATATGGATATTGTACAACAAGTAAGAAAAAAGACATATTTCTCACGAGCGCAAAAGTTTGTTGGCACCAGCCGAGCCTTGAGGCGAGTGCCGCAAATCAAGCGAGGGAGACATATGTCCTTTTCTCATGTGTTGTACACTGTACTTTTTCTATGGATTCGGTTTTGTCAAGAGTTCAAACTTCAAAATTAAATAATTTAGGTGCTTTTAGGTATATTATATGCATAAATTGAAATAAAATACATATACATGTATTTAATATTCATAAAATTTATATACTTACGTTATTTATTTAAAATTCTAATTAACAGTTATTTTCGAACAGTTTTGAAAGGTAACTCCTGGCAAGTGCATGTTACTAGAGATGTTGAAAAAGTATCTATTCGTTACAAAGTACTCGTTACTTACGAATACCGAAAGTACCGATTACTATACAGAGAGGCAAATCGTTACTTGAATTACTCTGATTGCTTCGTACCAATCGTATCAGAGCGAGTAACGACTATTGTATCTACTTTGATTACTCTGATTACTTCGTACCTATCGTATCAGAGCGAGTAACGACTATTGTATCTACTTTGATTACTTCGTATCCCAGCAAGTAACGGACGGGACCGGTATTTTGAGGAAGATGAAACAAAGGGAGGTATAATGGTGTACGTAAAATATGTAATGTATGTCACGAGAACCCTATATGTTTATCTAGATTTATATCTATACCTATACAAAATACCTTCCCACTGAGAAATACGATTCTCGATATGATTACCGGGTACTCAAATACAAAAGTAATCATAGTAATCAAATCGTTTTTATCCCTTAAACAGATCGGTGAAGGTCGTTGTTATATCGGAATACCCATACAAAATACCTACCTACTGAGAAACACCATTCTCGATATGATTACCGGTACTCAAATACAAAAGTAATCATAGTAATCAAAGTAACGAATACTGTAAATGATTACTTTATACAAAAGTAACGATTTGTAACGAATACTCGAAAGTAACTATAATTAACATCACTACATGTTACCATGGAAACGGCGATCATAATATATGGAAAACCGTAGGAGCACCCGTGAGGAAAAATATTTCTCACTGCAATGGCCGACTTTTCTCACTGCATGAGAAATTGTTCGTTTTGAATGTATGTAAGTAGTGAGAGAAGTTGCACATTGTAGAGCATCCACAGAAAAACACTGTTTTCCATTTCATTAAGAAACATTTTGAGTGTGATAGAATTTGTAATTTTCTTCTATTTTTGTAAAGACTGAAATAGTTTTGTACACACTTATGACTACAGGTAAACAAGGAGAAGTGTGCTTTTGAAGTGTGTAAAATATATAATTCGGCTTATAAAGCCATCTTCAGAGCTATGCTACAATAAAAAGGTCTCTAATGAATACCTAATTGACCTTAAATTCAAAGGTTTAACTTACGTCAAAAAGTTCAAAATACCACTATGAAGAGGGATGATCCCATATACGAAATAAAAGACTATATATAAAATATATAAAAAATACTATTTCTTATGAAGTTTTTTATTGATGGAAAAAAACCTGTCTGTTGGAAAAAATTGCTCAATGTTGCTGTTGGTTCTTTTTTGTAGCCGGAAAAGTTAAAACATCAAAAACGAGCACAAAGGACTTTCACACAAAAAATTACATTACAGATAACGAATATTTGATCATGGTAATGTCAAGAAACCCTACCATCTGAAGAGTACCGTGTCAGCATGCAGAATGGTGGCATGGAAGATTTTAATGACAGCCGATATAGACAGGGTGTGCTCGTTAAGGTGCTTTCACTTTTTCTCATAACAAGTGAAGGATAAATTGTCAACTGATTTATCTTGGACCTTAAGTCTTTTCTCAATATGTGTTTTATTATTTTTTAAAAAACAGATTTATGTAACTACAGACTTTGTTAAAAATCGTTCAATTCGATTATTAACTTTTCAGAAAAAAACAATTTTCAATATTAAAATTTGCTACGATGTCATATGTCAACTCTCACTTGTTATGAGAAAAAGTGAAAGCACCTTAACGAGCACACCCTGTCTATGTCGGCTGTCATTAAAATCCTCCATGCCACCATTCTGCATGCTGACACGGTACTCTTCAGATAGTAGGGTTTCTTGACCTTACCATGATCAAATATTCGTTATCTGTAATGTAATTTTTTGTGTGAAAGTCCTTTGTGCTCGTTTTTTATGTTTTAACTTTTCCGGCTACAAAAAAACCAACAGCAAAATTTAGCTATTTTTTTCAACAGACAGACAAGGTTTTTTTTCCATCAATAAAAAACTGCATAAGAAATAGAAGTCTTTTTATATGGTACATGGGATCCATTTCTCTTCATAGTGGTATGGTTCTGCATGGCTTTATAAGCCGAAAGCGCTCAGCTAGGAATTATATATCTTACACACTTCAAAAGTACACTTCTCAATGTTTATCTGTCTTCTATTTTTACCCTAATATTGTATATTTATCTAAATGAATGTAAAATAAATACATTATCACCTAAAACCGTATTTTTGCTTATTCTCCTTTATTCTTATTCTCCCAATTTTATTCCAATATTTGAAGCACTTGATAGCTTGATACTGCTTAAAATATTGGGAAAATTTTCGATTAACTTTCTCAGCACAACAGACTGTTTAAATTAAAGCTTTCATCCCTTAGCCAAAAGAGTCGCAAATTCGTGAAATTTACAGTAGCACAGCTTGCATACAGTTTATATGTATATCATGTTCACAATTATAGTGCCTACATTTATTCATAATTATAGTAAGCAATAATCTAAGCAGTAAACACAGCGGGCTTAAGAAGTGTTGAACTTTAAAGAAAGGTGATAATTTTTATTACTTTACCATCATTTTTAAGAAACCATTAGGATCATGAAGGCACTATATTTGTGAACCTTCTATACGTATTCCATTCAGATTTTGCATATATCGACTATTGTTTCTTAGATTATGATTTTTAAATTTTTATAGATATTGATATTTGTATACTAATTTTTTTCTTTATTTACGATGTGCCCATTTATATTGAAGTCACTGAATCAAACTCAAACTCAACTGTCTCTGGTTAGGAAACTTCTCCGTGTTACATCACCTTTCGATGCTTTCAATAATTTATCTTGATATTTTGATTTCGTGGCGCGAGCAACCTATAGTTCAACTGATAAAATCTCCATGGCTTGCGGTAAATCGTTCGAACAAGTGCTTTTTTTATTCCATTGAAAATATTCTGTGGAAGTGGAAGTGGCTGCTCGCCACGTTTTTCAGCTGACGAGGACTTTGCCATAATCGCACATCGGTCAAACATTGATTTTTAGAAATAATAAAGGAATATTGAAGACTGGCATTCATTGATTATGAAAAAACCTTCGATAACTATGCGTGGTCGAAGAAGTACTAATAAAACGTTGAATAAATTCAAAATAGATAATGTTGGTAGTGGTACACAGAATACATACTTAGTTACCTAATAGTATTTTAAATGGGAGGCTTTTACATTAAATAAAGATGTTTCGGACGAATTGAATGAAAAGATAATGCATGCATTAAATCAAGTTAACATGTAGCAGATAGACTCCAATGATATTGACGATTTGAATAACCTTATAACCGAAACAGTGAACCAAAGCATTCTGCAACTGAAAAAACCAATAACAACACACAAATAATTAGACAAAGAAATATTACAACAAATAGAAAAAAGGAAGATCTTAAATAAATCTAAGAAAAAGGGAACCGAAGAATATAGAGAGCTTAATAGGAAGATTAGAAAAGGAATCAGAAAACAAAAAATAAAAGAAGAAGAAAAATTAATATCAACAACTATTGAAAAAAATAAGAGTATGAAATGCCTCAAACCGACACTAGGACGACCTCAGATATCATTAATGGGAAAAGACGAGAAATAAATCACAACTAGAGAAAACATACTGAAACGAATAGAGAATTTTACACGGAATTCTACAGAACTCATCAAGACGATGAAATGAGACCAGCACGGAAATTAATAAAAAATGTTGGATCGGAAATAATGCCAAGAGTAACAATTTAAGAGGTAACTACAGAAATGGAAAACATGAAGAGAAATAAAGCTGCAGGAGAAGATAGGATTACCACAGATATGACATTAGAAGGTGGTAAGGAACTCATTGCAATTGTAACTAAGCTTATAGACAGTTGTTTACACCAGGGCAAAGTCCCTAAAGAGTTGGAACAACTCTAAAGTAATCTTATTACACAAGAAAGGTGATAATCGAAAGTTGGAAAACTACAGGCGTATCAGTCTACTGTCACACCTGTTTAAAATACTCACCAAAGATACCCGACTAACAAGGAAATTAGATGAATACCAACCATATGAACAGGCAGGTTTTAGAAAAGGATATTCAACTTCAGATCACCTGTTAACCGCAAAAATATTAATAGAAAAATGTAACGAATACAAGTTTTCAGTTTTTATAGCATTTGTAGACTGCGAAAAAGCTTTCGATACTATAGACCACACGGCCGTAATAAACGCAATGCAAAATTGTAGAATAGACAGCAGATATATTAACAGAAAAGAAACTATGAACCAAGCTACAGCTATATACTACCTAAATGAAAATGAATACACGAACCCTGTACCATTAAACAGGGGAGTCAAACAAGGAGACACTCTATCATCCAAACTGTTCACCTTAGTTTTGGAGGATGTTTTTAAAAAACAAAATTGGAAATATAAGGGAATAAACATCAATGGCCGCTACCTCAGTAATCTACGATTTGCGGATGACATAATTCTGATAGCTACTGACCTACAAGAACTGCAAACCATGCTTTCAGAACTACACACAGAATCTGCTAAAATAGGACTGAAAATAAATTTAAACAAAACAAAATCATGCACTCCAAAGAAACCGTGACAATAATAAACAACAAAGTTATAGAAAAAGTTGAAGAATGTATATACTTAGGACAAAATAATACTAAATAGGGAAATTCAAACGGAAGAAATAAAAAGAAGAAGAAAGTTAGCATGGGCGGCATTCGGCAAACTTAACTATATACTCGGAAATCAGCAAATTCAACTACATCTTAGATCTAAAGTTTTTGATGCATGCATTATTCCGATATTAACATAATATGGGGCACAAACATGGACAATCACAAAAAAGATTATGAACATACTCAGAGTCACTCAACACGCGATGGAAAGAGCAATGCTTGGCATATCACTTAAGGACAGGAAAACAAACACATGGTAAGACAGAAAACCAAAGTCACCGATGTGGTAAAAATATCATTAAAATTGAAATGGGAATACGCTGGACATGTAGCTAGGAGCGATCTAAACAAATGGCACAGAACAATTCTAACCTGGAGACCATACCAACACAAAAGACTCAGAGGCAGACCTCCTAAGAGATACACAGATGATCTGAAACGAACTGCCGGGAAAAATGTGCCTACAAGTAGCGTACAACAAAAAACAATGGAAAGGAAGACTTGAAGAGGCTTATGCTCAGATGTGGACGTGAATGGCTAGACGAAGAAGAAGAAGAGGAAGAAGAAGAAGAAGAAGAAGAAGAAGAAGAAGAAGAAGAAGAAGAAGAAGAAGAAGAAGAAGAAGAAGAAGAAGTATTATAGAATAATTTGGGTGGATAGACACGAATTTCGAGGTGTTGTGAACAATAGGAAAAGAAAGGGAGGTTTTAAATACAATTAAAATTAGAAACCTTCAATATTTGAGACATACCATGAAGGGTGAGAGTTATAACTTGTTGCAATTAATAATAAAAGGAAGAATTCAGGGTAGAAGGAGTCGTGGAAGAAGTTGCATCTCCTGGTTAAACAATTTGAGAGCTTGGTTTAATTGCACTTCTGCTTATTTCTTTAGAGCAGCGGTATGTAAAGTGCGAATTACCATGATGGTTGCCAACCTTCGTAGAGGAGATGGCACATGAAGAAGAAGAAGTAAACATTTTAAAAGACATAAGTAATTTTAAAATGCTTAAAATGCTTAAAATGTCAATATCTTTTTTGTTTTAGAACCGTATTAGAAAAGTGTTTGGTAATTGCGACACGGGAAGAAGAACATAACTTAAGAACTCTATTCAACATAACTACCATACGTCTGTTTCGGTTTTATACATAACTGGTTTTATACATAACCTCCAAGCCACGTATTTTCAACTTTATTAATCGTGTATGTAGCTAGAATCCTTTATTTAAATTAAATTTAATTTAGTTGTTCATTGTTTATTTCAGATTGTTTCTATCTTGTAATTTTTGCCAAACAAAGACTTTTGTACTGGGGCCTGATGATTGGCATATAGTTTAAGCGACAAGCGTTGAAAACGGTAGCCCAAATGTAACACCAATGAAAACTACTTAAGATTGTCATTATTGACTCATTTCCTATACATTTGTATTGTGGACTCACATTGGTAACCTTATCATCATTTAAAATATTCGCAATTTATGCTGTTGCTAACATAAGATTTCTTATTTTAGTTTTTTTCCTTATTTGCTTGTCCCAGTCGAACTTCCCGAGCCACATGGTATCACAAGGAACAACCTGCAGTAGAATTGCGGCTACTATGAAGAACGCCACACTAGCTGAAACTACTTCAGCCCACAATTAGCCTACACTATTCAAACAAGTATCTGACGCCAATAATCTTACAACAGCATTCAAGAAGTTATCCAACTACATGAAGCCAACAATATATACAACAATATTGTCATAAGATTATTTTTGTAAGGCTTTAAGCAGGATTTGCTTCTTTTCTCTTAAATTCATTTCTGTATAATAAACATGATTAGTTAATATTATCTTTTATTTGTCTCTCCAAAAACTCATTTTCAGTTTTCAATTAAGATAAGACTTAACTACACTTAAGAGACTAGAGCTAGTCGAAGCTAAAATAATTGGCTACCAACGTTAGTCGAAGCTATATTGTTACAACTTACATCAGAAAAAATCACTTATTGGTCTCATTGATTGAGTTTATCAGAATGTTATTGATGTTTATTAAAAAATAAAGCAGTTTTAATTATACATGTGAATCAAGATACATATTTACCAACAGCACAGCGATACTGCTAAAATAGTTCTATCATAAATGTTGGTGTACGATTGGGTACAGTCAGTTGGTTGATTAGTCACTTGTATAATATTTATAGCTAACCATAATTCAGTTTAAACCTATTTTTAGTTGTAGGTGTTGATTATAAGGTGGGTAAAATATGGCATTTATTGATTTTAGTGATGTTCTTCATTTAAATGACACAATATCAAATTTCTTCAAAATAATTATTAATAGCAAATATTGTAAACAAAAGCGAGAAAAACAAATCGGTTTTAGAAAAGGTAGGTCTATTATTGAGGACAATGTTTTTATTAAAAAACCGACATATCAATTATACAGGGTGTTTGGTAAAGAATGGGCCATAGCTTAACCTTAGATTCCTAAATAGGTCGATTTAAGCTAACTTACCTTAGTACAAAAGTTGATAATAACCGAAATACAGGGTGTCAAAGTTAAACTTTTATTTTATTTATTTTTGAATATTTCTTGACAGGCATGGGACAACAACACGAATTTAGTAAGTGGTGCTAGTATTGTACAAGCTATTAAATTATGTTAAACAAACGTTTCTGGATACTACCAGAGGCGTACGACGGGGGAACGTGAATGGTTGACCCTTCCCAAATTCTACGCCACTGGCGGAATTGCTATTTTAGTGCAATTTTTTGAGTCTCCAATACTTTCTTTGTAAAAAACGTACTCTTCATTCGTAACGATAAAGCCATTAATTTTCGAGATATTTGAAGCTAAAAACGAAGAAGCATAATACATTAATCAAAATAAGTTTGCCTTTTCATTAACTTCAAATATCTCGAAAACTAATGACTTTATCGTTACGAATGAAAAGTATATTATTTGCATAGAAAGTATTGGAGAGGCTAAAAATTATGCTAAAATAGCAGTCTCATCAGTGGCGTAGAATTTGGGAATGGTCAACCATTCACTTTCCCCTGTCGTACGCCTCTGGTAGTAGCCAAAAACGATTATTTAACATAATTTAGTAGGGTGTACAGTGCCTACACTTTCTGCCAAGTATCACACGGATATGTCAAATTATTTTAAAGTATTGTTTTTTTTTTAATAATTTATTCTTTATTTAAAAGTTTAAGAACTATGTGTGCCCGCTACTATAAAACTATTTGACATATCTTTATGGTACTTGTCAGAAAGTGTAGGTACTGTACACCCTACTAAATTATGTTAAATAATCGTTTGTGGTTAATACCAGAGGCGTACGACAGGGGAAAGTGAATGGTTGACCCTTCGCAAAATCTACTCCACTGATGAAACTGCTATTTTAGTATAAGTTTTAGATTCTCCAATACTTTCTATGCAAATAATATATTCTTCATTCGTGACGATAAAGTCATTAGTTTTCGAGATATTTGAAGTTAAAAATGAAAAGGCACCTGAAAAGAGTATGTTTTTTACATAGAAAATATTGGACAATCAAAAAATTTCACTAAAATAGCAATTCCGCAAGTGGCGTAGAATTTTGGTAAGGGTCAACCATTCACGTGTCCCCATCGTACGCCTCTGGTAGTAGCCAGAAACGTTTGTTTAACATAATTTAGTAGATTGCACAATACCAGCACCACTTACCAAATTTCGTGTTGTTGTCCCATGCCTGTCAGGAAATATTAAAGCATAAATAAAATAAAAGTTTAACTTTGACACCTTGTATTTAGGTTATTATAAACTTTTGTACTAAGGTAAGTTAGCTTGAATCGACCTATTTTAACCTCAGGAATCTAAGGTTAAGCTATGGCTTATTCTTTACCAAACACCCTGTATAATTATCTACAGAGGGAGAGAATGGCATATTGCATTATTTATAGCCGGCTTATAAATAAAAAGGCTTTGGCCGATATCAACTAATAAACATAATCCCTAATTAACTAAATTGCTCAACCAAAAAACATCTCCTAAAAGCAATAATTATTACAAATACGATTTGCCTAAAATAATAGATGATATAGTTCTGCAGATAGAGCTTTATATTGAAGGTGTAACGTTAGATTCATTCAATGACCTACTAGAGAATTCGATTGAACCCCAAGTAAACAAGGCTTGCCTACCCATTCAGATAGCCGGGTTCCACAGCCGTCACTATATCTCCGAAGCAATTTTATTTATTCCAAACAAGGTCTTGGCAGTTCCTGTTGAAGTCGAGAAACAAGGGCCAGAGTATTTAAGAGAGTTCTTACTTTAAGATGGAGTCTAAATGAAAATAGTGTATCGTAATACTACCTACCTGTTTAATCTTGTTATTGGTGTACTGACAGAGAATGTAAGGGAGGAGACTCCTTGGTCAATGCTCTTTGCTGATGATATCCTATTAGTGAAGGAGAGTACAAAAATGTTGAAAAATAAGTTAGAGTGTTGGAGAACGGCTTTTAAGAAGGAGGATATAAGGGTATCAGGTCAAAAACATAATAATATATGGTTTTGAGAAACAGGTATAGTTGGGGACAGGCGCAGATACAGAGGGGGGTCAAGGGGTCCATAGACCCCCCTATTGTATTTAGTTTATAAGTGTTTTTTATTATTTATTATTGTTTTGTGTCAATCAGAGCTCAATTCTTTTGATACCATAGGTATCTGAGATGACTGAATTTTATCCTTAGAGTAAGTGTGCGTCGTATGGCTAAATTTGGACCAAAAGATATTTGCGGTACGTCTGACCCCCCTACTATGATTTTCTAAATCCGCGCCTGGTTGGGGACATAGATTTTCTTGGAGAAAAAGTAGGAAGAGTACGATACTTTAAATATCTTGGCTACTACATAAAGGAAAATGTGACACTAGATCGAGAAATTGCCCACAGGATACAAGACTGGTTTGTTTAACTGGAGCGAATTAGCGGGGTATTCTGTAATCGAAAAATCGGGGAATGGCTCAATGGGAAAGTATACAAGAGTGTGGTGAGACCGGCGTTGGTGTATGGTGTACGGTTAAGCATGGTCTATAAAGAATATTCAGAAAAGAAGGAGGTAGCTGAAATGAAAATGTTACTGTGGATGCTGGGTAAGACTGGAAGGCACAGAATCAGATCGGAGGAGAAAATGGAAAGACTGTGTAGCAGGGGACTGAAGAGAGAGAAAAGTTAAAGTGAAGAAGACACAATGGACAGAACTGCTGAGGAGGAAAGAGAAGATCCTATGGAGGAAAGTGTTTTAAATTTCTCTTTTATCTGTTTTTTCTTAGTTAACACTTACGGCCGGTTTCACAAAGTAAAGTTAACTTGTGGTTAAGATATAACCAAAGGTTACCCCAAAATATGCGTTTTAGTCTCAGGTCAACGACGAAGTATGGTTAACTCACAGAATTTTTAACCAGAGGTTGGAGTGAGTTACCCTTATGGGTTTACCCAGAAGGGTAACAATTATAAAACTGAAACGCATATTTTGGGGTAACCTCTGGTTCTCTTAACCACAAGTTAACTTTACTTTGGGAAACCGGTCGTTAAAAAGTAACAAAACATATCAAAGAATTTTTGAGACTAGCATGCTGTATATCCAATCTAACGTGGACCATATTTCAGAATATGAAAATGAAGAAGTATTTACTGTTTTACTGATTCATAATTTTTACAACCTCCTACAGATCAGTCATAATATCTTACTTGTATATTTTAAAAATATGTAAAGCTCGCTTTGGAATAGTAATCAACAGCTAATTCATTACCATTTCATTATAGTTAAGTATTGATTAAAGTAATATTAAAAATGGTTAATTAGTCTTAATCGCGGCATTGTAAATTAATAGACGAAATAATTGTTATTATTATTGATAAAAGCCCAACAGCTATACAATTAGAACTAAAGGAAAATTATAAAGGATTTGAGCTTGTTTTTCTAACAATATGGATAACTTTGTTTATATAATTATTGTATCTCTCATTGTTACTTGCGGCGCATAAGTAGATATTACTGACTATAAATTCATTAGTAGGTTTAAGTCATATCTGCTTAAAACGGAAATAATTAATAGGAATTTACAGAGAATATTTAGAATATCTTCTTCTTCTTCTTTTTGTATAGACATGACTCTGTCTAGTTTTTTCAATGTGCCTCTAGTAAGTTGTCGTTACATCGTTTTCTTGATCTTCGTATTGATCGTCTTGCTATTGGGGAACCAACCGTCTATCGCTGTCCTTACTACTCTATTTGTTGTCATTCGGCTTATGTGTACTTCGATTCTATTCTTCTGTTTCTTACCCAGTTATTAATGTTATCTACCTTGCATCTCCGTCGTATATCTGTACTTCTAGCTCTGTCCCATAGAGTCTTACCATCGATTTTTTGAAGGTTTTTTTTTCATCTCCGCTGTTTCGAGCAATCTTTTTGTCCTCTCTGTGTCGGGTCGTGTTTCTGCCGCGTATGTTATTATTGACCTGATGACTGTTTTGAAAATTCTGCCATTCATTTCTTTTCCGATATTTTTATTTCTCCATATTGTGTCATCCAGGCAACCTGCGGCTCTGTTTGCTCTATTCACTTGATCTTCCACTTCTGTTTCGAGCCTTTCGTAGATAGATAGTGTGATGCCTATATTGTAGATATTTAAACTCCATCACTTTTTCTAGTATCTGACCCTCCAACTCCAATTTATATCTTATTGGATTTGCTGTCATAACCATGCGTTTTGTTTTTTTTTTGGGGGGGAAATTAACATGTTAAATTTTGGGTTATGTTAAATCGGTGCAGCATACCTTGTAAATCATCTTCACTTTAAGAGATTAGTATTGCATCGTCTGCATCGGAGATTATTTTAAGTTGTTTTTCTCCCATTTGATATGCTTTTTTAGTTCTTACTTTTTATTATTTAATCCATGATCAGATTGAACAATAAAGGATTCAAAGAATCCCCCTGTCTTATCCCATTGAAGGCTTCAATTGGGTCAGTTAGTTCATCTTCTACTTTCACTTTTATTGTGTTGTTCTGGTAGATGTTTCCGATCGTTTAATGATTCCTAGAGGTACCTCTCTTGAGTATAACAAATGGATAACATCCTTTAATTTGACCCTATCAAATGCTTTCTTAAGATCCACGAAACATGAATATGCCAGTTTGTTGTATTCTAACGATTTCTCTTGATTCTGTCTCTTTATAAATATAGCGTCAGTGCATGCATCTTCTTGACCTAAAACCTTATTGTTCTTCTGCTAATGTTATAATTTCTTTCATATTTAGAATATGAATATCATTTAGTGACAAATGTAAAGATGTTCAGGAGGCCTTGTACAGCAGTGTAATTTTATTTGAAACTGCAATTTATCTTCTTCGTTTTTTACGACCGGTAGTATTGTTAAGTTCCGCCGGTTGCCATTAGGCGTACAGTGAGACCTGATAAGAGATAAACATAATATTCGTGTATTTTTCGTTGACTTATACTTTATACGCGACAGCAGATAAAGTCTCAGTTGTGCCGGTCGAGGCATTTCAAAAAAATCCCAAGTTCTCACGATTTTCTTTCCTACACTCCTACAATCCTACCTATCATTATGTAACCAAAATGTTGAAAAATCTACGATTTATGATTATTAATAAATAATAATGAACTACACGGATTTTTAGAACATGCATTTATTTTTAGAACGTGCAATTGAGATCGGATACTACAAACAAGAAAGAAAAAGGTGAAATAACATTAAACCCTCTAATAAATTTAGTTTAAATTGATAAATATTTGAAATGAACCTTAATAATAAAATATATCTGTTAAATGGGGGTTCGGAAAAATAATCCTCGGACAAATAATCCTGAACAAAAATGTCCCGGACAAATAATCCGCACAAAATTTTTTGGACAAAATATCCTGACAAAAAATAAGATAAGACCTTAAGATTTATGAACTCTATTCACAAAAGACTAATTCACAAAATTTCATTTCTCTCTCTAACTTATGTAGGTCTTAAGTTACGTAACTTATGTATGTCTCTCTCTCTCTCTCTCTAACTCCATACAATATCATTTGATTTTAGATTTATTTATATCAATTTACTCCGTTATTATAAAAAATTCAGACCTGGCTCACTGATATGAAATGATTGTTATTTAGAGAGGAATCTACTCATGTAAATTTTATTGCATATGAGTGACGTTGCATATATGTCCTAAGATGTGTACGGTGTCCTTCACAAAAAGGAACAGATTTTTTGCATTACAATCAAGATTATCGTTTTCAGGACCAGCAGTTTTAATTATCATCACGAATAGGCAATGTTTTGAATAGTCATTCAAAGCAGAGTAAGCAAAAGATTTAAACGAATAATATTACAACATGATTCCCACAGCCTTAGCCCATTCCCCATATCTTCCACGATTTTTGAAAAAACTCACACTCTTGTCATGTAAAATTGGAAATTTTCGACATGGAATTGGAATTCAAAATTTGATAATCGAAATTACAATTCATGCTTAATGTTAACTTCTAATCATTATTTTCGTGCGGTTTCATGGTGATTGCTATAACTCTCGTGCACTGATGCTGAAAAACATTTCAGGCGATTGCATCAAAGGCAAACTTAAAGAACTATTCGGCAGCAAATATTTCTTAGGGATTTTTTGTCCGGAATTTTTTGTGGGGATTTTTGTCCATTTTTGATGTGCAGTAAGAATAAGAAGAAAGTAAGGGTGAATGACGAAGAGGCTATAGAAACCCTAGAAAAACAAATATTATATCGAGGGAATACTAAAGAAAGATGGAGTTAAGATATTAGAGTAAAGGTAGCAGACACAAAACGAGCACATAATATATGGTTAATGACAAAAGACAAAGAAAATCGAAATACTACACAAGATGTAAAGACATCAAAAACGCAGTGATAAATGCAAACAATAAAACATCGACAAAAATTGTACCTATACAAATAGATCAGAGCATTGACTTTAGCAGAACAAGTGAAGCATGGACAACAATAAAATCCTTAAAAACAGATAGAAACCGATAGGAAGATAGTGACCAGTATTTCGCCTTCCATCTTTCTTTAGAATTCAACGAGAAATTGAAAAATTGACAATCAAATAACGAAGTTGGCTCTTTCTGGTATAATTGAAAATAGCACATGCTCAAAATTATCTTCATGCCGGATTGGTACATCAAAAAGTGTTATCGATTTATATCTTGTCTTGTTATTCCATGTCCTGTGAAATGTTTTATCGTTCTTTAAACTTATGTAACATCTTATTCAATGTAAAAGATTCACTTGATTGTCAACTCTAGATAAGACACAGCGAACTTAGAAAAAGCAACACAAACATTTGGTTATTTAGAATGAAAAGGGTACTACTTACAGTGCTAAAAGGTGAAACAATTTGCCTATATTTGGAAAGAGAATATACATGAAGAACATAAATTAACGAGAGATGAGGAATATAATGCTTAAAGGAAAAAATAAATAAATAAACAAATTTCCTTAAATTTCAGACGTTTTTTTGTAATAATAGCAAAACGGTAACTTATCTACCTCGGGAAGTTGTTTATGAAGTAAAGGGGATATAAATTTTAAAAGGCGTCAACTTTTACGAATTACGTAGGATTATTTCAACTAACAAACTCCTAATAAAAAATTTCTCGAATAACGGAAACATGGTAAGGTCGTCCATCAGACCTACGATATTTTTCTCTCGAGTTAGCTGCACATTCTGGTATTTCAGGAGGTGTTCGTATATTACTTTTAATTTTATAGTTCAATTAGGTAAAAAAGATTGGTTAGACAGGTTTATGACTTTAGTTGACAAAAAACTTTCTGCTTTTACCAAAATGTGTGTTGTCCTTATTTGCTTTTATGTATAAAATATCGTGAGAACAACCTACACATGTGTCACTTGATTGGTGCTGTAATTTTATGTCTCTAAATGTAGTTTTGTTGGAATAAATAAAGAAATAATAAATAACATCGACATAAATAACCGGAGACAATTATTTATCTTCAATTAAATCCATCCACGAAGATACGTAGTGCTTTTCTAACAAGAAAAACACGGAACTTAAATTTTTTATACACATTGGGATCTATAATTATTATTTGTCTATATGTGATCTATACTGGTTATATTTTTTTATCTTAAGCCAAACCTATAACGAACAAGAAAACCAAAAGATTCTATCGATGAAATAACTAGTGAATATGAAAACTTTAATGTTAGTGAAACTTAAAGAAGAAACATCAAAAAACTACTTTCATTTTGGAAATTTTAACCCTCCACCTCCCTTCCAACCCCACTAAAATTGTCATTTTTATTTATTATTTTAGGTGGGATGTGGGATGCGATCGATTTAAAAATTTCAAAAAATTCACACGCATAATTGAGGCTTTTACAAAAGTTGAAATTGATAACTAAACCTGCAAATGCATTTTTTTAGAAAAAAAGCTTATAACTTTTTCGGAAATAGCGGTAGCCCTATTTTATTAATATACCCTATTCCACGATTATACGACTGTGTTAGATTATTTCGACAACGAATATTTTATTGTGCAAAATATGAAGAACGAAAATAAATTGCTAATTACATTGCTGTTTCTTGGAATAATTATTAGAGCCATTTACTTCCGTACTTCTTATGTTGCACACTGAAATATTCGTTGTCGCGATAATCCAAAACAGTCGTATGTTGGTAGAATGAACCATAGGTGTATTTAATCAAAAACCATATTTCTAATTTTTTTAGATTTTTCCGTAAGGTACGCCATCTTCAAAAATCCGAAAAACAGTATTTTTAGCTGGTTTTTGGGGATTTTCCCCATTCATATACAATAGATCAAACCAAGTTATTTTTATAGGTTAGGTATATATAATTTGAAGTAACTGAGACTTAAAATTGCGTTGAGTATAATTTTAAATCACTTAGAAGGTAAAAATGAAAAAAAAAATAATTCCGGGATTTTAAGAGCTTCTTACAATATAAAGGGAATAACAATATAAAGTAATACATGGATAAATAGGACATGGAACTTGAAATAATTCTAATGGTGTTATGTTGGAATTACCGACAGCATAAGATAATATGGCAGTTATTAAAGCATTATTCCAAAAGAAAGAAAATTCGATTCGCCCTTGTCACGTACACAATAATTAGACAAAATCATTCTTTGATAGCCTATTTTTTGATGCAAGATTTCAAGTAGAACTTGAACACCAGAGAGATAATAGGAAAATCGAGGGAACAAAATACATATACCAAAATACTGCTCTGTTTCGTAGATTACACAAAGTCTTTTTCTCCCACTTAATAATAATTTTAATGTGTAGGAATTGATTTATATTTTAACAATATTTCTCAATTTTATACATATATTTCTGTACGTTTTTTCTATATACCATTAATATTGACGTAATATGTTGAACAGGATGTGTGTCTTATTTGTACACTTTACAAATAAGTACTTCCAATCAAATATGTCGCGTCTAGATCGTTTATACTTTTTTAGAAAGAAGTTTTGATGTGGGTGTATAAATAAAAGTGACGTAATAATTGTCATAAATCCATTATAGCCTATATAATAAATTATTTACTGAAATACCAGTGTAAAATTTTTTCAGGTTAACCCTTACACTTCTGAACATTCGTTTTTTTAATTTGACTGTTAATTATTCTCCTTCAACCGCACGACTATTATATGGAAGTCAAAATAATACTAGCGCTTTTATAACAAATAAAATTATATTGAAAATGTTTAGTCTTAGATAGGAAAATTTCATAATACGAAACTTCTTGAACCAATTTTGATTTTTCTGCAAACATAAGTACGACTTTGTAAGGATTCTAGACAAGTGTTAGAATTTTTCTATCTTCTTGTACTTGCCAGTGATCAAATCTATCAAACATGTTTTCATTACAAGGTAGCAGCGTACATATACCTTACCATCTTAGCAGACGGTTCTTCAGTTTTCTCCATAGAAGCGTCTTCATAATTTAGATTGCTCTTTCTTGTTCCACAAACCATAAAGTCTCCTAGTGCTATTCAAACAAAGGAGGAATTTCTTTACCTTCAAACGGCTACTTTATCCATGTTGGGGCTGGATTAAACTTTTTTGACTGGTATTAGCCCTAAGCCCTTCATCGTTACTATTACTGCTTTCCAACCCTTTATCTCTGTAAAGACACGTATTTTGCGCTCCTCCACATATAAACCGCCACCTATTTGATCACCGTGCCGGAGCGCGTACTGTTCCACCGAGGGGGAGCGCCAAAGTATTCACTATGTGGAGCAATTGCAGGAGAGCGAAGCACCAACATAGTGGATACGTGCCTTAAAGAGTTATTCGAAGAACAAAAACTTCATTGTAGTAATCGCTTTCTACCTCGAAATCAAACTCCAGTTAATCAAGGAGTTAGTAGGTACATTCGATCTAGATTGGCTGCAAACTTTGCTAAATTCATTGCTCTGTTAGACCCACAAAAAGCAAAAATATTGCAGTACTGACCTCCTCTTTTCTGTATTAGTTGGGTCCCAGCCGTTACATTTGTGATACCACCTCAAAGTATACGCATTTAAAAAACCTCAAAAATATTTTGAAATATATTTAAGTTTATCATATAAAACATCGGTTTTAAATAACTTTACATTCAAAACCCTGTTTAAATTAATTTTAGGTAAAACCTACCTCTATTCGCCATTAAAATTCGCAAAAATACAGAAAAACAGTGAAGCTGGTGTTGCAATGTCTAATACCAACGTAAATATGGGAAATAAATGAACCACATGCGGTGAAATTGGTAATAGTCCAAATAAAAGTCCAACACAATCATGTCGTACCGGTGCAAACAAGTCAATATAAAATTTTGATTCATATTACATGTGTTAATAAGACATTATGACGTCCTGGAGAATAAGGGATAAAGTAAGCAATTTATGTTTGGCTTTATAGGTCTGCTTTGGGTCTGCTTTGAGTCTGCTACAAATCTCTTTATAGAAAGAAAATGAGTGGAAATCAAATAGGTACCTACTGAACGTCTGTGAATGACATTTATTTGTATCAAAGTTTATCATTTGTATCAAATATCAAAATTTATTTTAGAACAAATAGTAAGGGAGGCAAGAGTGCTAAATTTGCAATTACTCGAACCCAATTACTATTGGGTTGTGAAGATTAGGTCCTAAAACCAAAAAAAGTGAAGTTAAGCGTTCCATTTTAGTGGAAACTTTCCATTTTTAATTTAATGTTCCATTTCCAACAATTGTTTTTTCCGATTATATCGCCATCTATCCATAATTCGAAAAAATGTCTCGAATAATATTTCTATTTATTTTTACGTAAGTAATCTAAAATGCAATAAAAATGAGGGCTCCTATTTAAGATTTTAAAGTAACCTCCCACCCCACCCCACCTCCCTGGGGGTCGTGTTTGGTGTCATTCCATAGATTTTTCAAAAATATTGAATACGTGTATTTTTCAGTTTTTCGATCTGATGTTCATTTCGCGAAATATCGTGGGGTTCCTATTTAAAATTTTAAATTTATCCCCACCCATATCCGTGGGGGCTCGTGTTTGGTAGCATTCGATAGATTTTTGAAAAATATTGAATATGTATTTTTTAGTTTTTCGATCTGACGTTTATTTCGCGAAATATTCGCTTTTTTTAGAAACTGTGTGACTAGCCCATTTCCTTACGACCCACTCAAATTGTCAGATTTTCTAAATATACACTGTTCTGCATGTACTTAACTAACATTATCTTAATCTATCGATTTCGCGTTTAGATTTTTTTTCGAACCCCCCTCAACGAACTCCCCTGTATTAAGAGTCAATATACGGTAGGGTTACATTACATGGTACAAGGTTTCTCCCCATATAATTTTCCGACGCGCTCGAGTATTTAACTGCAAAAATCCCCGCTTGGGCTCCCCTACCAAAATAATTTAAATATATTTTATGTAAATAATTCAAGTTTGTTATAAAAATTGAATTACTAACACCATACACTTTACATAAACTTCCATTAAAATTATATTGTGACTTATTTGATAAAAACAGGTGGCATGTAGCATCACATTGCCTTAGTTACCTTCTTGGTGCAATCGCTTTCTTCTTTGATACTTTTTTCTTTCATCTAGTTTTGTCCCGACGTAACAAATCACAAATACAGACATAATTCGCATTTTTCTCAAACGTATCTCTCACAATCCTCTGATCGCAAACGTCACAGGGTTCCAGGGTTGCAGGTAGAACATGGCCCTAACCGTATCCGTGGATAATCTCTTTCAAACACACTTTTCAGTCGTACCGAATCTCAGAGGAATCAAGTGTATGACACTCGAAGAATGGCAAAAAATTCCGAAACGATCCTGATCGCTTTTTAGATGATAGATGGTGACAAATCCAAATGGACTAAAAGGATCAAGAATTTAAAAATTGGTCAGACGGCAATATCTTTAATTAGACGTTAAACATAACTTTTTATGACCACTTTGAATCGAAAATATAAAACAAATATATATAAACACTCCCTAAAAGTTAAAAATAAAGAAGACAATAAAATTGAGGTACTTGTGCGCTCTTACTTTTTGTTATGTATCTTTGTACATCCTCTTTTTCTATTTTTGAATTTAGGTCTACGAAAATTATTTTTATCGCCAACCGTCATTAAAGTCATTCATTATTGTACTCATTTGCCCTAATTTGCGGCAGTAAAGTAACACTTTATTGTACTGAAAGAAGAATTTTACTTTACCTGCCGCGATTAATCGGAATTGAATGTAAGTGGTCGATGGCAGTAATCGATTATTTATTTGAGTTAACTTACAATTTATTTACTTTAATTATAATTATTAAAAATATTATACAAAATTTACGACATTGTTAATTAAATTGATGTCGAAAAGAGAAATTATGTAGTATTTTGTAATTATATAGATATAAAATAAATCAACACTTTACCGATTTAGAATTATTCAATATTGATAACTATCGATTACGTCTAAAATTTTAAAAAATTCTTAAATTGTAAATAGTAAGTAAGTATTAAAACCAATATCAAATTGCTGGCGATAAAATTTTGTATGCACCACGTAAGTAAAAACTCTTCATCGAACTCGTATGTTATTCGCCTCGCTCGCTATATTCGCCGGCTCGCTCTGCTCATAATATCAGACTCGTTCGATAAAGAGTAACTTTACTGACTTGGTAGGTACATAAATAACTATTATTAAATTTTAATATTCTGTCGATTAGATTACTAGGTTTCTTTTTAAACCCATTTTTTCATTCATAGTCTTGTATTTGAAAGAACAAAGAAATAACAGAAACAAATATAAGAAAAAATAGAAATTAATAAAACAAAACATACATGTCGTGAAAGAAAGAGTGGATAGAAGATAAATGCATTGAAATGGAAGAGTTGCAACGGAATACAAACACATTCAATAGGTTAAAAAAACCAGAGAAAAGTAGATGCAGAGTAAATGTATTGAAATAGAAAACTTCGATTACAAACACTACTTTCAATATGTTAAAAAAAAGCAGAGAAATAGACGGCCTCTATCATAAGAAAACTCTTCTTACAATTATAGAGTTGGCAGAGAAAATGATAATGTATAAAAAATATTCGGACAACTTGGTATACGCACATAAATAAACTATAAAGTCAGACCAAAAGAACATACAGATATTAGGAGAAGACGACGGAGCAGAAAGCAGTAGGCCCCGATAGTATACAAGCAGAACCACTCAAACTAATGGACAACGAATCAATGGTAATAATCACAAAGATACTCAACAACATTTTACAACTCTGAAGAAATAACAACAGGGTGGCTGAAATGGCTGTGTTAACTACACTTCCAAACTGTACGATTTGCCTCACGAGTCATCTTAGAAAATTGTGCCAAAGAATTGTTCCTAAAATTATTCCTTGATCTCTATGAAAGAAATTACAATCTGTGTGAAAGTCAAATTCCCCTTTATAACTGCTGTTGGTATGAGAGGAGTTTTGTTCTCAATGAAATCATTGATTAATAACTACTACACAGTTTTTGGGTAGTTTTTAATCAATGATACAAGCATTGTATACCTAGACAGTGTGTAGTTAAACAATGATACAAGTCTTATTTGAGAGATGCAGAGACATCAATTGCGACGTATATGCATGTGTGGTTGATTACTAGAAAGCGTTTGATAAAGTACAGCACGTCAAGCTAATGCGACTCCTATAAGAAGCAGAAATAACCAATCAAGATCTGGAAGTAACTAGAAACCTTTCCTAGAGTCAGACCGCAATTCACAGAATTGAAGGTGAATACACCGGACATGTGAAAATCATGCGTGGAGTGAGGCAAGGCTGTATTGTCTCCTCTAATTTTTAATATCTACTCTGAAACAATATTTAATAAAGCTTTGCATGAAACTAAAAAAGGCATCTTACTACAGTAAAGTCTCGTTTTATGCGGTGGAAACGTTCTTCAGAAAAGCGCATTTAAAAAAATCGCACAAAAAAAGACTTTACTTGCATTGAATAAGTAGGGATATTATGTTCCGTGGTTTTCTAAAATTACATAAAATGGTGGAAGTTTGTCCACCAAAAATTGTGTCTTTGATGTTTTTTTTTCATTGTGTCAAATAAAATCTTAAAGAAGGAATTAAAAATGAAGACTAACGATATTGAGATTGCAAAAACCTCTTCTTATGGAACATAAAACTTTACGACACTTAATTAAATGTTTCGATCCAGGAATCAAAACGTGCTGTTTATTATACTGCAACTTGAAATCAGCAACATTAATGCCCGGTTGCACCAACAGATCTTAGGCTTAAGTCGAGAATATCATAAGAATTAATATAATATAATTATAATATATTACAATAAGAATACCATAATATAATAATAGACATAAGTGATAATAAGGTAAGAATCTAAAATTATGGTGCAACGTAAGTGATACTCAAGGAGGCCCTATTTATAAGTAGAGCTTAGCTAAGTTGGAGCTTAAGATCTGTTAGTGCAACCAGGCATTAAAGTCTTAAAGACTTAAACATTTAAATTTAATTTCAAAACAATTACAGGTTATACCTTTCAACTTTTAATGCGAAACTCACATTGATGTAATAGCTTCTTGCTACATCATGTAACAAGGGGAATACCCGAATTGCAAATCCTCAGATTACTGACACCTGGATGGGAATAATTAATTATACTAGGTATTAATAATATAAATTTTTGTATGAAATACAAACCGCACAACTTCAAATTAAAAACGCATTAAAAAAATCCGCATAAAAAGGGACCTTAATGTACACGGTACCAGCTAAACAACATCAGATATGCAGACCAAGGATGTATTTTGTCTGCTTTAATTTTTAATATCTACTCTACAAGAATATTTAACGAAGCTTTGCATGAAACTAACAAAGGCATCTTACTACACGGGTATCAGCTAAACAACATCAGATATGCAGATGACACCATAGTATTTGTAGACAACCTAGAAGTCCTTATGAACAAATCACGAATTACAATCAATACAAACGTAAAGAAAATAAACCTCCATAATTAGCAAATTTGGATAACTTTACATCATCTAAACCTCAACAGAAAGAGTGCCGCAAGACAACAATTTACTTCGATACTATAATAAATGAAGAATGAACCTACAACCAAGAGAAAAAACGCGCGTCGGAAAATCTAGGCCTACCTTCAATTTGATAAGGGATTACTACAAGAGCATCAACCTCTCTCTTTGCATAGAAGTATGAATGATGCGATACTAAGTTTTCTCTGTTCTTTTTTATGTTGTTAAATCGTGGAGCTTGAACAAAGTTATGCGCAGAATATTGAAAGCATTGGAGATGTGACTATATCAGAGAGTAATTAACATTCCGTGGACTGACCGAGTTACAAATGAGAAGATCCTCAGAAGAAGGAAGAAGAACCGAGAGGTATACTGACCACCATCAAATGTCGACAGCTACAATACTTCCTACACATTATGCGCAATCAATCCATATATGAAGCGTGCCATATGCAAAACGTTGTAAGTGCCACTTTTTCACAAATGCGGATTATAATTTAAATAAGTAGTATATGCCATGCTTTACTTGCACAATAAAATTGATATCGATGGCGATTTACCCAGCGGCGATATAACGAATTAAATATCAAAACGTAGTAAGTGCCAACGAACAGTTGCTTATTTAACATAACCTAGAAAGCTTATTTAACATAACAAAGCTTTTGGAGCGGTGTTTGGGTGTACTGTTTTCGAAAAAAAAAATGGATATTCCTGAAGATATACGTGCCAAAAAAAGAAAAATTACTGAAAATGTAAGAGAAGAAAGATGTAAAACGCAATAAAAACTCTGGAAGTCCATACATATGGATTTGGTGCGTATAATGGCAAGTGCGCGTTTAAAAAATCCATTTGTAATTAAACGCACTACCAGATTTTTCAACTGGATGGAAATTGCAAAAACTACCCTAGTAACCTCCACCCTGGGCATCTCCCAAGCTGTTATGCTGAAAATATCTAAGGAAGTTAAAACGTCATACTCGGAGGTCGCACCATGGCGCAGTGCGTGTGTTTAAACCAAAGGTTACACCACAATATTTTGAAAATTTAAACATTTAATTTGTTTTAACAGGCACCCCGTAAATGAAACAAAGAAAAAATTCAAGAAATTAGAAGTATGATCCCTTTCATTTCACCCGCCAATCAAGAATTTTATCAAAAACTGGTGGAGTCAGGAGGCCCTTCAAAATGAATAAAAATAAGTTACAACTTATAAGTATATAATAAAATGTTTTGTATTATGTATTAGCATTATACTAGGTTTGTTCTAGCATCAGTTTCAATCGGTTTGAAACCATCAGCGAATAGTGGACCAGCGCGAGTAGAGGGTATAGCCCTGGTGACTGTATTATATTCTCTCACTGACCAACTGTTTGCTGACGGTATCTGACTAGTTTGACTGTTTGCTGGAATAAACCTAATATTAACATTGTATTTAGTAAACTGTTTTGTATAGTAAAGGCGTCAAAAAAACAATACATGTTCATCTGTTGTTTAAAATACGATTTTTACTAGCCATAATACATGTGCAACTTTATTGGCACATACTACGTTTTGATAATTAATGGCAAATAACAAATTTATTACCAATGTTTCCATTAAAATATGTGTTTTATTACTAGCCTATATCTAAAATGATATCAGAAATAGCTACAAATATTTTGTATTTCTTATGCCTGGTTGCACCAACAAATCTAAAGCTCCAGCGTAGCTAAGCTCTACTTATAGATAGGGCCTCCTTGAGTATCACTTACGTTGCACCATAATTTTAGATTCTTACCTTATTATCAATTATATCTATTATTATATTATGTTATTCTTATTGTAATATATTATAATTATGTTATATTAATTCTTATGATATTCTCGACTTAAGCTTAAGATCTGTTGGTGCAACCGGGCATTAGTAAGCTAAAACAAAACAAATTAATGAGCCTCCTGCAAAATTTTTAAAATTGCACATACCACCTTTTGCATATATCACGCTTCATATGTCCTACTACAAGTCATCCTGCAAGAAAAAATATTTGAAAAGCGAAGTCCAGGAAGTGGAAGAACATACTGGCTACAAAACCTCAGAAGCTGGTTCAACAAAACATCTACGCAGCAGTCAAGATAAAGATTGCCATGATGATCGTCAATATTCTTCACGGATGGGATGGGCATATCAAGAAGAAATGATAGTTTTTCGCTCCTAAGATAGGTACAGTTGGAAAAATTAAAGAATACCCATGAACGATCTCATCAATCACATATTATTCAGATTATTAATAACCTATCTCTCTCGTTTGTTATTTATGAAAAAAAAACAGCAAATACAAAATATGTGATTGATGTGATCTTTCATGGGTATTCTTTCATTTTTCCGACTGTACTTGGATTATACTACTGAAAGCTTCTTGGACTACCAAGTGATGGCCCTGTGTTTTACGTGATTGTAAAAGGTAGTGGTATCAGATGTAACATTATAAAGCTTTTGGTATAGACGATTTTTATTCGCCAAAAAATATATGAATTACAGTTCAACTTATTTAAATTTGTTTCTCAAACGGTAAGCTATAAAAACACTTCAAAATTGCAACCTTGATCAATTTGTTATTAATATTTTACAAAAAAAAGATGATTAACAGACTTTCACGTGTCTTAATATGATCGGGTCCTCCCTATTTTTAATATCGGAAATTTATGAAGATGCCACTAGAATTTATAGAAACGATTTGTTTTGTGTTTTATTAGAAAGCGAAATTAATTTTCGATACCTACGCAATGGCCCTGTCGGATTTTTAATGGAATAAATCATAGAAACGGTACCGCAGGGACTTCGACTAGTACGACTAGTAGAATCGACGGTTTCATAACGAGAAATACCACAAATGGACATTTATTATTGGAGTACGTATAAGGAAATTCTAGAGATACTTATACAGTGCTTTCAACATTTATTTTTTTTTTCTACTTCGAATACTGTTACAGAAATATTATATACGGCAAGGACATGGAAAAATTCAACAAATATTTAAAGATACATTCCTCGGCAAGTTTAACGCACGGCGTAATTAATATTAAATACGGAAGGTTCTTTCAAAGGAAACAAAAGTCAACCGAATTTTAAATCAAACAAAAAATTGAGCTTAAGCAATGTTAAAAGATAAATTAGTTGCTACATAAAACCAAAATTGACTTAAATATTTTACTCATAGTAGTTGTCAGAGACGAAAATGCCACTAAACCTCTAAAAATCATACGAAGCTGAATTGTCCCGAAATATCCATTTTTTACTCAAAACATCTTACAAGAAGTTCCAAGATCAAAATCTATAAATCCATCGTCAGACCTGTATTAACATATGGCTGCGAAACATGGACCATGACCAAATCAAACGAAGAAAAGCTCAAACGTTTTGAACAAAAAATACTTAGAAAAATTTTCGGACCTCACCACGACATTAACACAAACCAGTATAGGATCAGAACCAACTTCGAATTAAAAGAACTCTACAATGACACCGATATTGTCCAAGAAATTAAATCACAGCGACTAAGATGCGCAGGCCACGTGCACAGACTTCATAACGAGAGACTTGTAAGACTGGTATCGGAGGAGATTCCTACAGGCAAAAGACCACTCGGACGTCCCAGAATGCGATGGAGAGATAACATCCAAGCAGATCTCCGAAACCATTTGACCCTAGGTTGATGGAAGACCGAACAAATTGGAAGAAGGTTGTACAGTCAGCCAGGACGCACCCAGGGTTGTAGCGCTACGTGATGATGATGAATATAGATGCAGACAGGTATGCCACACCTACTCCCGGCCTTCCCCCTTTGTTTTTGAAGTGTTTCTATTTAACCAAAATTGCTCTTTGTTTATATTTGTCCATCATTCAATCTTCGCTTGTCCACTGATGAACATAGATCTCCAACAGTCCAACATGTTGATGGACGACCTCTGCTTCGGTAGGCATCATCTCTTTTCCAGTATCCGTTTTGTCCGTCTGTTATCTGTCATTCGATCCACATGACCTGCCCAGTTCCATTCAGTGTTGCTATTCTCTCTACAGCATCAGCCACTCCTGATCTTTGTCGTAGCTGGCAGTTTGGGATCTTGTCTCGTAGTGAAACCCCCAACATAGCAAGCTCCATCTCCCTTTGAGACACACAGACAACTGATTTAAAAGTTCTTTGACCTCATCATCTATCCTATCAACTATTAGTACAATATCATCTGTAAATGGCTAAGCTTTTCTCCGTTTATGTCTATGCCCTTTTCGGTCAGTTTTGTCCTTTTACATTATTTATTCCAAAAGCAACAGTTTCGGCGATATATTCAGTTTATATTTGTTACTGTACAATATTTCTGGGCAAACTTTCCCGTATCAACATCTTGCGAAGCTTGACCAGCATAACTATTTGTATTTTATTACTTTCAAGAGAAATATCATTTCGCAGCAACAACATCCGTCAATTTGTAGTACGTTATATCTTGTACCTGGCATCACATGTCCAACATATTTTTAGACTTTTCCAATTTTTTACTTATTGGGACGAGATGTACCTATCTTTCTGTACAAACAATGTAACACTGCCTCCTTCAACATTTTGTTATCTATGTATTTTGTTATTGTAATGTAGTAAATAAAAACATAGCACCTTATCATCCATATTATGTTGTTTATCCGTAACTGCGAGCAGGTAAACGCTTTAGTTGCTTTAGTAGTTGCCTTCTTAAAATTGAAGCTCAGATCATAATCCTCATGCTTGTATTAACCCTGACTAGGTGATATATTTCTGTTGGTCAACACTAATCAATGGCTAACTTCTGTTATCGTCTTCTTCTTCTGGTGCCATCTCTATCCAATGCAATGATGCCAACCATTGCAAATTCGTCTCTATCTTCTGCTTTCCTTAAGAGCGTCTATGTGTTTAACCCGGTCTAGTCTCGAATTTTTTTCAGCCAAGATATTTTTCATCTACCAGGACTTCTTTTTCCTTCAATTTTACCCTTCATAATCAGCTGCAATAACTCGTACTTATCACTCCTATGAATGTGCCCTAAACATGCTGTCTTTCACCTTTTAATGGTGGTCAAAACTTCTCTGTTTTCACCCATTCTGTGTAAGACCGTTTCATTCGTAATATGATCGGTCCATAGTATTTTCAAAATTCTCCTAAAAAGCCACATTTCAAAAGCTTCCAGCTATCTCATTGAGTCAACATTCACCGTCCAGGCTTCGACACCATAAAGAAGAATAGAGTGGTTATAGCGTGTTACCATCAGATATCTGATTTGCAGATGGAGTCTTTGGTTACTCAGAAATTTCCTCATCTTCAAAAAGGCTGCTCTTGATTGCTCTATTCTTGATCAAATTCCTGATTTCGATTTAGATCTTCCGTAATCCAGACTTCTAAGTATTTCATTTTGTCCACTTGCTCAATATCTTCATTTTTTATCTGGACCCTTGTAATGGCTTCCCCTCTTACTAATAACCATGGTACTGATATCTAGATTTACTAATTTACTTAATTTCTTAATTTTAATAGACGTTATGGAATAACGAGTCGAATATACATTCTTAGAAACAAACTTATAATGATTTATAGTAACAAACGTTTAAAACTTTTTTATTGATTTTTTTTATGAAACACAACTAAATCTTTTCAACATTTACGACCACCTAAGTTTGTATAGCATTATTTTTGTATTTTTTATAGTACAAGTACAGAAGTTAAAAGCAGATATTACACATACTTATTTTCCCCTATTCACAAGTCTTAAACAGGTTCTTTTTTTATACATCTACAGCAATCACCAATGTTCTGACGAATTCAACTGTAATATCGCTCTTTGTGTATGATCAATAATTGAATCTCCAGGTGACACTTCTACCTTCATTATCGATTTGAGATTGTATCGCACGAAAAATTCGCCCTCCTGTGTCACACAGCCATTGTGGCATTCCTAGGGATAATCCGAGTTAAGTAAACAAACCATTCTTTTCGAAAACCAATAGCTTAAAGATTTCTGTATCTCCGTCGATCGTAAACTGCAAAACAAAAAGCCTATACTTCTACTTCGCCACATATACACACACTAGCGAGCGTAGGTTAGAGTTGGTTTTAAGGGGAAACATGTAGAGATTATAAATTTCGTGAATTGGAAAACATTTCAGAGACCTCAACTACATAATATAATATAAGATTATTGTGAGTGGCAAACTGATGGAATAAATTCATTTTTTCGAGAATGGGCCATTTTAGAGACAAATCCCGAAACAGGTCGATTTTTATTTTTAGATTATGATGTTTGACATATAAATCATACTAGTGACGTTATCTATCTGGGCATGATGACGTAATCGATATTTTTTTAATGAGAATAGGGGTCTTTCAGCTCATTTGAAAGGGTATTTAATTCTCTGTTAAATAACGTTATAGTAAAAGTCTACACCTTTCATATGGCACCAACAGAATTACTACGTCTAATTACATTTTAAGTCTTATGTTATTTAAAAAAAAATGACATCTGGGATAAACAATTTAAATAACTTTGTTAAAACAGGGATTTCGACAAATCACATATTATATATGATAACAGGCCTGGGACAATGAACACAGTGTACTGTGAAAAGATGCATCAATAATCATGAAATAAACAGACATGAAAAAGGGAAAACCCAAAGAAACAGCCTACCAAATGAAAAAAAGATGTAACAAAATAAGTTAATTAATCGAAGTAGCACAGAAAACGACAATAAATATCGTTCCCATACCACCAGATCACAGTATAAAGAGGGACAGTAGAACCACTCTCCGAAAAATTGGAAGTAAAATCTGTAGTCGTGCATGGCGACCGCGCAATGTTGGCAGTCGCTTTTGCCCCACTCTCGCATTGCTAGTGGCATATAAACGTACGGATTTTAACAGGGAAAACCCGCATCCACCACTGGTGAATTACCAATTGCGTACTGCCGGTATTACTTCCTGAGATCAAAGCGCCGACAGAAGAGTGATTTTACTGTGGAACCTCTATATACTGTGACCAGATTGACAACAGGTGGAATACTTTCTTTGGTTACACCTCCTTCACAACTCATCTGCTCATCGTGGTAAAAGTTCCAACAAGAAAGATTCCTTAATACTCCTACAAAAGAGTAAATGAATTAAAAATGTATAAACATTTTCAATTTCTTTGCAACACGAAAATGCAGCAGCTGCATAATACTCTGGTTAAATCGGAGAGTGCAGGAAGAGTCTATACCGGCTTCAGAGGTCTTTTCCCCCTCATCAGTAGTCCCACTTCCTCTTCTATCCGATTTCTCCAGGTATCATACTTTGGGCCCTTCCCAAAAAATTATGTGGTACAAACCCATCAGCAGAATGTAGCAGGCTTTGGTTGCCAGTAGAAGATAGGAACAACAAGAATATACCAACAATAACGGATAATACAATGTGAAACACAGGTCTCAATCATACATCATACATAATGCATATGCAACACACAATAGACACAATACAATTTACAAATTATACATTAAAAACTCACCATAAACGAACATTCCCAAACACAGAATGACAAAACACATATAAATACTGCATAAACACACAAAATAATCAGAATGTGATGTATCATAGGGCATAAAACATCCACCTTCATGTCTTTTTAGCCAAAGTATGGCCGTTGCCTACAACATCATAGGCAAGTACATAAAACCTCAATTTTTAAAGTTATACATCTTTAGGCGCGTTGGGAGTAAATTTATATGTGCGCGAATTCATCAATAGCCTTGGTCCTGAGCGCAGGTCAACGTTATACGTGCTCTGATTGGGTAATTACAATGACCTGTCAACAATTGTTCAATATGTCGGTTATTTTATTAATACGTCAATGGTTATGGGTAAACAAATGTTGTGTATATTAGTTTTTATTGTTGTGAGGACAGAGAAAAAGCAAGTTTATAATTGCAGTGACTTTTTAAATAGTTTTTAAAAGCAACAGGTACGTAATTATGGAAAATGTTTCAGTACTGTAATAAAAAATTACATAGGTACTTACTTGTTTAGAAATTGTATGTACCTATCTAGTAGGCAATGCTTCGATTTACATAAATTAATTACCAACAAAATGTCTACCAATCTTCATCTAATATATTGTTTTCTTACTCTATGTTTTGTTGTATTTTAATATTTCAATTCCACAAAAATCAAACTAATTTGTTTAAATTCAGAACTGTCAAACAGTAAAACGTTCAGTTGGCCTATCTTCGCACATGACAGGTACGTGTAAGTAGCTAAATGAGTAGAGGCTTCGACTTCAAATCCTAAGCACCCGAATAAACGCCGGTTCGAATCCCAATGCAAGTTTTTATTTTTTTTATTTTTTTTATACATTTTATGATTGTAAGTATATTTGTTATATAATGTTTTTTTCAGAAAATGCGTATTTAGTTAAAATTTTTGCCAACAATTATTGTTCAGAAATCATTTCTTTGTGGCATTTTCAATGTGTTTGTGTGTGTTTTATTCTTTTATTTTTTTTAATTTTTGGTATTGTTTTAATAAAAATTTTTGGAAAGTAATAAGTACATATTAAAATTAGTTCAATATTTAAATCAAATATAAATAAACTGTTTAAAGTACATATTAATTTTGTTGGAATCACATAATAGATAAAGTATAACTTCTTACGTGCGTACAAAGTACACACACTCTTCTTTTATTTTTTGATAAAATATAATCTCAGCAACAACTTGGCAGTTATACATTTTGTCAACACAATTTCTTTTCTTTATTATTCACTTTGAAAAGGATTTCCCGAGTGGAAATCGAAACGTCAAATATTTTTAGGAAAAAATGTAATTTTCATTACAAGTAACTGTGTCTTATCCCATATAAACATAACATTTAACATTATTTTAATATTTTAAACAATATACCAATTACACCAGCAGTTGTAAACTTCGTTGTTAATGTTTTTTAACAAGGAGTCTTTGGATCAATATAGCCCTTCTCTAAAATTACCCCACAATGCCACTGCTAAAATAAGTATATCTGTTCCTCTTTCTCTTGGTCATTTTTTATTTTTGTTTCACGACTCCACACACATACACACACTCACACAAAACAACATTAAGATACGTCATTTGTTAACCTTCCAGGAATAGTTCGGACCTTTCTCACTCTTTATTTTATTTAAGGTGTGTTCTACAATCCGGCCTGGCCTTCGGGCGATAATAACAAGATTTTTTAAAGGAGCCGATACCTATCAGAAAGAAGAAACTGAAAAGCTGAACTAACTACCACAATATATTTTAGGTTTTTTCTTGTTTTTTTTTTTCAAATGATCGTTTTTGGGTTGCTCAGCGATGGACAGAGTTATGATTATATCGATTTTTATTTTTAGAAAATTTCAATCGATGTCTATTTTTTGATTGAGTTGATGTTTTTTTATGGCACGCAAGTCAAGTGATCACGAACATGATGCTCTAATGCTATTTATGAGTGCATTTAAGTTTTGTAATCTCTACTAATTTATATACTACAAAAAGGTATTTAATAGAGTAAAATTATGATAAGCTCATGACCATCTTAATAGAAGCGGACATAAATAGAGACTTGAGAATCTTATACAGGGTGTCCCTAAAAGATTGGTCATAAATTATACCACAGATTATGGTGTCAAGAATAGGTTGATTGAACCTCTCATACCTATATACAATAATGCACACAAAAAAAGTTAAAGCCCTTTGAAGTTACAAAATGAAAATCTATTTTTTTTCATATATCGAAAACTCTTAGATATTTTTGATTGAAAATGGACAGGCGCATTCTTTTGGCAGCAACATCTTAAAAAAAATTAAAATGAAATTTGTGAACCCCATAAAAATTTTATGGGGGTTTTGTTCCCTTAAACCCGCCCAAACTTTTGTGTACGTTCCAATTAAATTAATATTGTGTTTAAAGGAGTTTAAAGGAGCAAAACACACAGAAAATTTTTATGTAATTATATTTAAAAAGGAGCTGCATCTCGATAAAAACTGACTTATCGAAAAAATACTAAGAGACAAAAAAGTTTTAGAAACGTTGTGTTTAACTATTGGTACCACAATAATGAATTAATTGGAACGTAAACAAAAGTTTGGGGGGTTTAAGGGAACAAAACCCCCATAAATTTTTTATGGGGTGGACAAATTTCAGTATAATTTTGTTTTAAGATGTATCTGACATAAGAATGATACATGTCCGTTTTCAATAAAAAATCTCTAATAGTTTTCGATATATTGAAAAAAATCGATTTTTATTTTGTAACTTCAAAGGGCTGTAACTTTTTTTATGAACTCATTTGTACTAAGGTAAGTTAGGTTCAATCGAACTATTTTTGACCCCAAAATGTGCAGTATAATTTATGACCAATCTTTTCGGGACACCCTGTATAATTTATATTACAACCAAACTGCCAACCGAGTATTCCTTCTGTGCGAAACTAGAATGGGTAATAAGTAATTTGGATTTAGAAATGGTCTAGGAACTAGAGAAGCACTATTTTGTATGCGCGTTCTATTACAAAAAAGTTGTGAATTCCGAAAGAACGTTTATGTTTGTTTCATTGACTTCGAGAAGGCATTCGACCGAGTACAACATGATACACTTTTCGATTGCCTGCAGACAGCGGGACTTGACCATTACGATATAAGACTGCTGAAATACTTATATTACAATCAAGTAGCCTCTATCCAAATTGGAGACAGTCGTACTGAAAAACTGCCGAAAAAACGTGGAGTACGACAAGGTTGTGTTTTATCACCCACCCTTTTTAATCTCTACTCTGAAAAAATTTTTAGGGAGGCTTTGGATGACAGAGAAGAGGGAGTAAGGCTAGGCGGAGAAGTAATCAACAATATTAGATACGCTGACGATACAGCCATTCTTCCTGAAAATTTACAAGATCTTCAGACACTTCATACTAAATCTCGTCAGTGAAGCAAGTTATCGGAGAGGCCTTAAAATCAACATTTCAAAAACAAAGTGGATGGCAGTTGGATAGATTAATATAGATCAAGGTCAGCTTTCTCTTGATGGAGTGGAGTTAGAACGGGTAAATCATTTCAAGTACCTTGGCAGCTGGTTAAATGTAAATTGTGACTCTGATGAGGAGATAATAACTAGGATCGAAATATCACGGAAGGCTTTTATGACTTGGAAACCAGTTTTATGCAACAGAAACCTGTCGATGAATATTCGAAAGAAGGTGCTGAAATGTTATGTGTGGTCTATCCTATTGTATGGTTGTGAGACATGGACGTTAAAAACCACAATGCTAAACAAAATAGAAGCATTCGAATTGTGGTGCTATCGACGAATTATAAAGATATCGTGGGTTTCGCACACTTCCAATGAAGATGTTCTTCAAATGCTGAATTCAGAACGTCAGCTCATAAGCATCATAAAGAGGAGAAAAACAGAATACTTCGGCCACATAATTAGAGGACCTAAATACCATCTGCTTCGCCTTATAATACAAGGAACAGTGGAGGGAAAGAGATAGATTGGTCGAAAGAAACTTTCATGGCTGCGTAATATTAGACAATGGTGTGGCTGCACAGTAAAAGAATTATTTCGCGCAGCAGCCGATAGAGAGAGATTTCAGGAAATCGTAAACATGATGAAGGCCAACGTCTGAATACAGACACGGCACCTAAAGAAGAAGAAGAAACTGCCAACATTAAAGTAGGTGACTAGTTAACAGAAGCAGTCTCCACGGATAGAGAAATGCGACAAGGATGCATTCCGTACCCGGTGTTAGAAAGCACTGGGAGAACTACAGGAAGATTTATTAGTCAACGGAGTGCGTATAAACAATATTAGATAGGCTGATGACGCTGTAGATTCTGCAGATAGCTTAGATCGTTTGAGTAGAATAATGTCGCGCATATCAGATAAAAGTAGAGAACATGGACTTGATCTAAATACGAAAAAAACAAAAATACAATAAAACGGTAGTCAGTAAGAGCAAAATACTAAATACATGACTTTTGGTTAACCAACAACCAATTGTCATGATAAACAGCTACACATACCTTGGGACCGACGTAAACAGCCAATGGAACCACTCTACTGAAATAAAGCATAAGAAAAGCAAGATCAACGTTCGTAACCATGAAGCCTCTTTTCAGAAATCAAATCAGACGCTATGTATTTGCTACGTTATTATCCAGAGTAGAAGCCTGGATACTTTCTAAAGCTTCTTTAAGTAATCTCGAGGCCTACGATATGTGGTGTTGCAGCAGCATTTTGAAAATTTCATAGGTGGGTCGTGTGACTAATGTTGAGGTCCTACGTAGAATGGGCAAAGAATGCGAGATTATTAACATAATAAAAAAGCGTAAATTAGGATATCTTGACCATGTTATAAGGAATTAACAGAGGTATTGCTTGTAGCAACCCATCCTTCGGGGCAATGTATTTTGAAAGAGAGAACCAGCGAGATGAAGAATATCTTGGCCGCAAAACCTGAGAAAGTGGTTCAATACATCGACAACCAGACTATTCTGAATAGTTGCAAGCAAAGTTAGGACATCCATGCTGATCTCCAACATCCGGACCCGATAGGCACCGAAGAAGAAGACGAATTTATATAAAATAGATAAAAAATGCATCTCTATTCAACGTTGTGGACTAAACTAAACGAATTTTGGACTAAACTTGTGGAAAACCAATTTGAAAACTAATAGTTTTAGGTACCTCAGTCGGTATTACAGATCAATGAGGAAATATATGGAGCTGCAGTAGGATTAGAATGGAAATGATGAAATGGGAGGTGGCGAGTGATGCGCTTAGTGAGAGAAAAATTCGAGAAAATATAACTGAAAAGTTAAAAGCTGCAATCCTACTTTCATATGAAATTTATCAGCCTCTCCCATACATGTTACTTCCTTATAATACATGTGTCTTGTGTCTCACAAACTTTACATATTCACGGGGGACTCTTTTCTTATTGAGTGCCCACCACAGAATCTTGAGACTTTTTTCTGTAATCCTCTATTTTTCCATCAACTGCCTTATGATTAACTTTGCATCTGTTGTTGATCTGCCTTGCATACAGCCAAACTAATTATCAAATATTTCGGTTTCTTCACGTATCCGCCTATCAAAAATTACTCTCTCAATATTTTCCAAAGGTCTCAAAAGTATCTCTCAAAAGTTATCCTAATCGTCATTGTAACGATTCATTATCCGAATATTTATGTCTACAAGGTTAACTAAATCCGTTGGCTTATTATTACAATTAACTTATAATAAATGTTTAGTAATATACCTACAAAAAAATTATAAGAAATATTGAAATTGATAATATTCAGTAATGATGCAATGAGAAAAACAGCAGTAAATTCTTTCCTGGGTAATTTAGTTTAGGTAATGATTATTTATTAGGTATAATTCCAATGTTCCTGTAATTGTAAGTAGATAATTTTGGTTAACCCTGTGGTGTCACGTAACCCAAATGAGGTGCACTCAACGAAAAAGGTATGTAATATCAATAAAAATGTTAATTCACACAACAAACTCAATACTTAAAATTTGTCCAATTCTTGGTTTTATTGGAACAACAAAGCGATGTTCATCAATTCATTATCTTCGTTAGTTGAGCCAATGTATTACGTTTATTGAGTGAATGAACATTCATTATGTATACCATAATATCACTTTATTAATATTACGAACTCTGTTCATTGAGTCAATGAACACTATTAATTGAAACAACAACGTCGTTAATTCACCGACGAAGACTATTCGTTGTGTCAATAACAGTGTTATTTCTCCTAACGTATTTCGTTTATTTCTACAATTATTTCCGTTTATTCTTACAATTAATTCCGTTCATTTCCACAATAAATACGGTTATTCTTACAAGCAATTCTATTCATTCTTACAATCAGTTTCGTTCATTCCTACTTAATGCATTAGCCCAATATATGATATTGATTAATAATAATTTTTTAAATCCCCCTTTTTTGTCCTAAACCTAATGGACTGTACACTGTGTGATTTCTCATAATATGAGAAATCATATTATGATTTCACTTATACAATGCGCTGGAATAAGTGTTACACTCCCCCCCCCCCCCCCTAATTAACTTATTTATTTTTAGCGCATAAGCAAAACGATGGGACAGGTCGATTTTTAAAATAATCAAAGTATATTATAACATCAATGTTTCGAACTTTACACGATCCCTCTTCAGGTGACAGGCATAACTTTTAAAAGAGTTTGAAATAGTATTCCAAAAATTTATATCACTTTAATCCTTTTTGAGAGCGCAGGTGCAAAACTTCGATCGAATTCTCTTTAAACGCATTCATTTTTTTTTGGAATCTTGAGAAAACTAATAAGTATTTTTGAAAAATTTAAACGCATAATAAAAGATTACATTTTTATCTACCCAGGGCAGAAAGTCCCTTAGAATAACCAAAATTTTTCTTTTGAATGGTATATTTGAAATTAAAAATCATACTAAATTTTCTCTTTTCACCCCTGTGACTTATTAAAATAATCATTATAGAAGTTCTTGGGGACTTCAGACCCTCGATAATACTGTAATATTCTATTCTGCGTTTAAATTTTCAAAAATACTAATTAGTTTTCTCAGGCTCAGGATTCGAAAAAAATTTAAAAAGAATTCGACCGAAATTTCACGATAATAGACACACGAAAACTTCCTTCTACTACGGACTACACTTGGAAACGAAATGAAATTATTATTCGGCACTTCGGCAGAGGTAACAGCATTGTTTAACAAAGAATTCTTTTTTAAACAATGGTAACACAGAGAAGCTAGGGGTATCACGATAAGGAAAAGCCGTTACATTTCAAATGGTCAAGCAAACCATTTATTGTCTCAACAACTACGTTTATTGTCACCATGAACGCATTGATTGTGGTTACTAAACGCAATAGTAGATTGATTAATGCATTCGTTGTCACAACAATCAGTTTACATCTATACAATAATCATATATTACTCTATATTAACAACATTTGTACATTGTTTTAATAAAATCTGTACGTTGTCACGATAAACCAAGGTAATTGCTTGTCATCTACGAAATCAAGAAAGTGAGTTGCTGCCAGAATTAGCATTATTTATTAAATATACGAAACTAAGTTATTGGCTGAATAAACTGAGTGTTATTGATTAATGTACTCTAGTTATTTTCACAATTATTATTCAATCATTGTGACAATAACCAAATACATTCGTCAATATCTAAAAGTTCGTTGAAACAAAAAATTAAATTGTTGTTACAACGAAATGCTATTTAATAATCACTGTTAATCAATATTACGAACTAAATTTTTTTGAGTGTGTCACGTAACCTAGGTTTGGATTTAAAAAATCGTCGATTACGTAATTACACTAAAACTGATCACGTAATGTTCAACCCATATATAGCAATTGAGGGCCATTCGAACATTAAAATTGATGTGTATTTTGAGATTATTTTTAAATACGTCTGTTTCTGAAATAATGAATTCATTCCATACTTTTGCATCATAGTGTATGTATCATCAGTTCTTATATTTTTCTGCCTTTCATCTATGATTTTATTAACTCTAACTAACCATTCGATTTGTTTTGACACATGCTAATTTTTTAGCCTAATGGATCTGCTTAATTACTATTTTTGTAGTATAATGTTTTATTACTAATATCTGAGTGTGTAGAGGAATGTATTTGTTTTTAACGGTAATGTTCGTCTTGTTATGACGACCACCCGCCCGTGAGAGGATGCAAAATATTAGCATTAGTTGGCGACGGTGGCCACAACCAACAACCAAAAAATGAAATTCTCTCACACATGACAAGAATACGGCAGTTTTCATATAAGGAGAGAATCGAGCACTTCTCGGGCTCTCGGATAGAGGCAGCAGCAGCAATATCGCGGCCTATTGTGCTCGGCAACTTCGGCGATAAGAAGAAAACATTGTGGTGGCCAGCGCTGGGCATATAACTCAGCATAATACCATTACATTGTTGGCAGACTATTGAATGGGCAGAATGGACGATGGAGATGGGAGCGACATGGGTCGGTAGCGGTGATCGAAGCAGCGATAGCTGACACCACCAACAGCAAAACGCTTCTGCATTGTTTTCAATGCAAAACGACAAAATATCTCTCATATGAGCCATTGGCGTTTCCTCGTTTTACAACCAAACTGTTGCTACTGGATATTTCACCGATGCGCGACCCAATAACAGATAAGCTACGACACCGAAACATTTCTACACCGAGAAAACTGGAAAAAGTACAATCACATTTTCCTACCAATACAATAGCTTTCAAGAAACAATATATTTTTTTATTTATTTTATAAAAATCATTCCACTACACCACAATGTAATTGTTTCGAGCTGCAAAACAACTAATTACTATATATTTTTGCTTACTGAAACAAATAATCACCATTTTTTCTATAGTTATGTTCATTTACTGATTTTGGGCGTGAAGGAGAGACATCCAATGATGTATTGACCTGATTTTATTTTCGTTTAGTTTTGAAGTGGGTCTTGGGGCCAGGTTCTATCTAGTCTCCTTGTGACTGGACCATTGTTGAATAATTCTCTTCCTAGCTCATTTTCGTGGTGAATGATAGGTACTTTCATTTTGTTACTCCGTGGTTCGATGGATTTCTTCTCTGATAAAAGGAATGTTTAAGTCGTAGTAAAATGTTTGATTACTTGTGTATTACCATGGTGCATCCACTATCGATTTTATCACTTTAGACTGAAATCTTTGCACAATCCCATAGGTGTGTTCCGTAGTACCAGATAGATTTGAATATGGATTTGTATAGAAGGAGTTTGTTTTAGATGTTCTTCTTCTTCTTCTTCCTTCTTGTATGTAGGCTTTAAAGCCTGTTTCTTCTTCAATATTAGCCTCCTAAATTATTTAAGTTATCGCATCATCTTTTTCTTGGTCTGTCAATACTTCTTCGTCCATTTGGTGACTTATCTCGTGCTATTCATACTATCCTATCCTCTGCCATTCTACTAATGTGTTCGTTCCACTCCTGTTTCCGTTTTGTCACCCATCCATTTATGTCTTCTACATTGCATGATCTTCGTATGTTTTCGCTTCTCTCCATATCCAACAATCTTTTCCCTGATATTCGTCGGAGTATTTTCATCTCTGTTGTTTCTAGTAGTTGTCTCGTTTTAGATGTGTCAGGTCTTGTATCCGCCGTGTATGTCAATATGTATAGGTCTAATTGCTGCTTTATAGATTCTTATTTAAGATGTTGAGTTTAATAATCACCATGAAATTGTTTACTTAGCTCTTGATTAAAAGATAAAGTTACATGTTGATTCTTGGGTTTTCCAACCATTAATATAATATAATAGCTTTGGTTGTTACTACCATTTGGAGAGAACCAAAAAACCTCACTGGTGCAGTTATTAAAACAGAGATGTCAATGAAGAAAAGAAGAGCAGTTCAATATCCGAATAGTCTATTATCTATTCAACCTATTTTACATTCATATATCCTACCATTTTCGATTTCACTCCAAAATAAGTGTGATCTAGAAATAAAAATTGAAGAAATGTTCCAAAAGAAGAAACTATTGTCCGATTCACATTATTCCAGTCCAATAATCTAACGAGTTAATCCAGTACAGTGCTGGACAGGATCATATGGTCCACATTATTCCAGTCATTCATAAGCTGTAAGATCGGTAACACTATAGTGACAATGCTTTAATGCCATAATCAAGTAATGGATTGGTCATTCACACTATTCCAGTTGTGCTAGATTGTGTCACACACAACCTCAACCCCTACCTTATCTTTATTTCAATTCAACACGTCACTTAAGATCTCCCCTATCCTCCTTTCCGCTCTTAGGAAGGTGAGGATAGCATAGCAGGGCTTATTCAAATCTTCTTGGGACCTACTTACAGACCGCGCGGAATATCCCTATGTATCGTTTACTAATGGACGCGGAACACGTCCAGGGATGTTCCGGGTCGGAAGAGGGGGTGGTTTTAGTTGGTAGGCGGCTGGTTATGGGGGGCACGCGGGACGCATGGACCATACTCTGGTCTGTGAGCCCCAGCGTGTTCTCCTCTCCTGTCCGAGTCCAACAGTACTAGGGACACCTTTCCTAGTCTGCTAAGAGCGTTCCACCTCAATCCAAAAAAAAAGTTGTGCTAGATTGTGTGAGCTGGAATGAAAAATAAACCTTCATTCCAGTCAACTGGATTGGATTGATCACTAGAATGGTTCATTCCAATGCAGTTCCACATTATTCCAATGACATTCTACCGCTCTACTGGAAGTCTGAACTGTCTGAACTGTCTGAACAGTCAACTGGACTGGATTGATCACTGGACTGGCACATTCCAGTGCAGGTCCACATTTTTCCAGTGGATTCCAGCGCCCGACTGGAATAATGTGAATTGGACATAAAGAAGAATCGAAAAAGAACCAAGCAAATCCTCTAGATCTCGTAACTCTGATTTTAACTGGGACACCTCACACAAGATCTTGACTTGTCATGGAAGAAGGCAGAACTTCTGAGGTCCAGACTGCAGTAATGAAATTTTCACCAACGTTTTGACAGATTGAATTTTACACATTGACAAAGTTCCAAAATTGGCAGAGGCAATGTTCCAAAAGAATGGACCATAGCAAAAGAAGTACCAAACAAATCCTCCACATCCTATGACTCTGATTTCCAGGGAAAAGATAATAAATCACAGAGCAGTCAATGAGATCTGGGCCATCTAATTCAAAATATTTTCCCATAGAAGAAGGAAAAGCTTCTATATTTATAGTAATGGATTCTTCTCCAACGTTATGACAGATCAAATTTCATATATTGGCAGAAAGATTTACTGCCATTTCTGAGAAAAAAAAGCGTTATTGTTTCTAAAGAAGTTAAAGTTTTGCTGAGAAATTATATTTCTAAGTTTGGAACATAAGTCTACCGTGAAGAGGCTATTCATAAACTCGTCAAAACCTAGTTTCTATATTATTAGCTAAAATGGCAAAATGTGCATCCTATTTCTGTTACTGTAACATTATCATTAAGGCTACTAATGCAAAAATCGACATGGAGAGAAAAGACAGGGAAGAGAGAGAAGAGAGATGGGGAAAAATGAAGAGAGAGAGAAAATAGTGAAGACAGGGAGAAGAGAGAGAAAGTAGAGAAATGAGAGTGGGGAGCGAACGGAGAGAAGTAGGGAAAAAGAGGCGAGAGAGAGAGAGAGAGAGAAGAAAGAATAGTGAAGAATATATGTAACACAACAGCATTGTTTAAATAAATTTGTATAGTTAAAATTTTAATTACAAATAAGTAACGAAAGTTGTAAATTTCTAAAATTTGAATTTTTATAACGTAACCTATGTCAAACTCGCCACACTACTGTCGTCATAACAATAAAACACATCCGCCCATCCAGGCGTCGTCCTTGTAAAATCCTCTGTTTAGTAGATAGAAAAAAGCGGGAGACGACAAAAATCATAACAAGGAAATTAGGGCAGAACCGGGTCCCCGTCCCGTCCGGGTTCACCTGGTGCAGGTTTATATCTCCACTCCAGGTGTGCAGAGTTCATGTAAGTTTTTTAAAAGGCCCGTTTCGGCAATTATACGGGACGATATGTTTGCGATGCCATCAGATGTTTCCACCGAACACGCTATGTCGAAAATGAGTAAACTTGTAAGAAATTAAGTCGGTAACAAGGTGGCTGTGACGGAAAATAGGCGGAGGGAGGCATGCGACCAGGTTACAGGATGTTTTAAATTGTGGTTTAATTATAAATGTGGTAATTGCAGCTTGACGACGGTAAATGAAATATGTATTGCAGAACGAGTTTTAATAATAATATTTAGGTGTCACATTTCGAATTTATTAAACCTGCCGTAACCGGTGCTTCTGCGTTATCATTCAATTTATCGTAAAAGATATTCCTAAATTATTAATTTGTGTAACACTGGCATTACTTACACTTTTTTCAGGAACAGAAAAAATTTTTATTAGGCTCATTAGCTCATAGAGGTTTATGTCTCCAACGAAGACACTGCGATAATAGAAAATAAAGAAGACTTCTGCAATATTCTACTCAACTTCTTGTAGATTTAAAAGTGCGAGTGGGAAGAAGGGACGACAGTCAAGTTTCCGAAAAATATTGATTTTAATGGTTTTAAATAATATGAACAATTCATACTGTCCGGAACGTATGGCATCAGACACCTTTTTGTAAAATCAGGTTTTTCGGAGACTACGCTACGTGCCGGAAACGATGAGTGCATGATAATTTGTAAAATCCTTTATTGGCTTATCGTTCTTCTTCTTCCGTTTTTCTTATTTCTTCTAAAATTAATTTACAAAGAATAATGAAACCAATTTTGACGTACTGATATCTGAATATTGTAAATGACGATGAAAGACCCGGAAGAAGAAGGTGAAAGAAAAACCTTGAAGTGGTAGAAATAGACTTACTAAGAAAGAATTTACAAAAAAGTATGTATAATAAATGAGATCCTGAAACTAATGGTTGAAAAAAGAAAAGCCAAAAAATGACCCAGACAAATATAAAACGATAAATATATCAATAAAAAGGAAGTAAAAAGAAGCAATGGAAATATGCGAAAAAATTGAGATTCTGCAGTTGATAGTCACAATGTACATAGGAAAGTTAAAGAACTCACAGGTGGACTAAGACGGACACAAAAAGGAACTCTAACTGAAACAGGGGCCGTTCAAGTATTACGTAACGCAGGTTGGGGGGAGGTTAAAAATCTTCAAAATTGCGTTACGTAATACGTCAACGCCCCAATAGGTGCGTTACGTAGGGGGGAGGGGGGGTCAAAAATCTTCAAAAACCGCGTTACGTAATACTTGAACGCTCCTACATCATCTTGGACAAACAGAGTAAAATAAGAACGTGAAAAGAATACCTAGAAATACTATTTGAAGGCCAAAGAGATAACAGCTTTGAGCTAGAAGTGGTTATTGATAACACAGCCAAAGGCTGGGAAAGCAGCAGGCTCCAATAATATATAAGCAGAACTACTCAAACTAATTCACAACAAATCAATAGCAATAATCACAAAGATACTCAACAACACATATACAACTTTGGAGAAATACCAACAGAATGGCTGAAGTTTGGTTTAATGCACTTCCAAAAAAACCAATAAGCCAAAAAATGCGAAGAATACCGTACGATAAGCCTGATGAGTCATCTCCTAAAATTGTTTCTAAAGATAATAGGTACATAAGAGAATTTAGAAGCTGTATGAAAGTCAAATTTCTCCCAGTCAGTTTGGGTTCATAAATACTGTTGGTACGAGAGAGGCTTTGTTCTCAATACAAGTCTTATTCCAGAGATGCAGAGACGCCAATTGCTTCGTATACGCATGTCTGGTTGATTACGAGAAAGCGTTTGATCGAGTACAGCATGCCAAAACGATGCAAATACTAAAAGATGCAGGAATTAAGAACCAAGATCTGAAAATAATTATTAGAAACCTTTACTGGAATCACACCACAAATCTCAGAGTTGAAGGTGAGCACATCGAATATATATGAAAATCATGCATGGAGTGGGGCAAGGTTGTATTTTTAGTCTCCTCTAATATTCAATGGCTAAACAACATCGGACAGCCAGACTACACCAAGTATTTGCCGACAACCTAGAAAACCTGCAAGTCCTGATGAACAACGTCAACGATATGAACTCAACATACACGTAAAAAAGATAAAGCTTATGATCATTAGCAAGAAAAAGGTAACAGAAGGTTAATTATACGTCAACCAAACCCCTGTAGAAAGAGTGTGCACTACAACTACCTCAGCACCACAATAAATCAAGCGTGGACCAACAACCCAGAGATAAGACAATTCATTGGAAAAGCTAGATTCACCTTCAACTGGGTGGAGGCCTTCTTCAATAGCCACAACCTCTCTTGGTATAAAAATAAGAATGCTACGTTTTCTCTCTCCTTTTTTATGGTGTTGAATTTTGGACCCTTATCGAAGATTTTATGTGCGGAAAATTGTATTGGAAGCATTTGAGATTTGGCTATATCGGAGAATACTTAAAATCCTGTGGACTGACCAAATTACAACTGAGAATGTCCTCAGAAGAATGAAGAAAAACCGAGAGTAAAAAAAACACCATCAAATCTTGAAACTTGTATACAAGACTTTTGGATTCTTATATTCCTTGTATAGTCAGTTCTGTCTGCATTCTGAATTATAGGAGTTTTATTATACGAAATATTTACGAGATAATTTATTATTAGGCTGTTATATTCCTTGAAAAATATCCAATTATTCTATTTAGTACGAAAATACTTTGATCTATTGGAAATCTATTAGTGAATGGGGGCTACTAATATTATCGCACAATTCGTATATCTAGTCTTGCCACATCCTGAGATAATCAATTGAAATTATGGTTTTGTCAATCTTACCTACTGATTATTAGATATCGAACATTACGTTTATTAGATTGTAGCCGGTCGCCAGCGTATTTACCTATACGTATCTCTGCCTCTTCCTGTCTGCGTCATTATTACTTTTACGTCATATTGTCTTCTTGTATGGAAGTATATTTATACTCGTTGAATATTTCCTGTGCGTTATGTTATCGGCAGACAAACCATATGATTTCTTTATGGTGAACAATATAAAAATCGAATAAAAATATTAACACACTCTTTATTATTAAGAATTAATCGTTGCTCAGTCTTCAACCTAGGCGAAATTCACCCCTAATTGACTAAGTAGTCTAAAAAGCCTGTATTTTGTGCATTGTTGAAAATCTTTGTTTTTGTACATAAGTCTTAAGACCGTACTGCTTCAAATAAACAGTATGTCAGAAAAGGTAGATAAAAAATTCTGATCTTCTAAATCTGAGCGATTGAACGAAGGGATGGCACCACTTCTTCTTTTTCTAGACAATGAACTTTGCAAGAATTGTGCAATGCGCAAGTAGGTATATATGTGCGCAATATATGCGTATATCTACAATATACAAAGAAGAAGAGGTAATAAATTACTTCAACAGGGCTGGTGTACCTAAATGGAAAGAAAAAAACCAGAGATAGAAAACTGTGGAGAAAAATAGCTTAGAAAATTAAATAAAGAAAATGAGGAATGATCTACCTTATAGATAATATTGAATGCCTAGAGAGCTGAAGTCGCGTATTATCGCGTAAACCCGGTGATAGGTCAATTTTTCATTAAAGGGGGGCAATTCCAGAATTGTCGATTATTTTACTTTCACCCCTATAGCCCAATAAGTGACCGATTTGGAGTGTAATTTCCAGGGGCAACTCCGAATTGTATGAAAATTTGGATTTAGGTTCTACTTACCCTCCACTTCAAAGTTGAATTTGTGCCGTTGGTTGCTTTTACTTGGGGAGTAACAGTCACCCCTTCTCGGGGGGTGACAAACGCGTGTTTAAAATAAGGCCGGAAATTGATAAATTGACTTATTTTAACCACCTTTTATTCTATAAAGTTTTTTACGTAAGTCTATACTTTTCGAGTTATTCGCGATTTAAATGTTGATTTTTCGACAAAAAACTACGTTTTCAGACCGTTTTTCCCAAATAACTCAAAAAGTAAATATTTTATCGAAAAAAATATTTTCAGCAAAAGTGTAGCCTATAAAAAAATTAAAAAAATTGTGTACCAGTAAAATCTACAAATTGAGTAGAAGCAAAGTTGTAGCTCAAGAAAAATACGTTCTTATTCGTCTAATTCCAAATCGAATAATTTAACGCGAAATCACCGAAGAAAGAAGCGTTTTTCGGGAAAACCTTATTAACATTATTAAAGTATCGAAAAAAAGCGTATTATTTGTTTTTTACAAAAGTTTACAGCATCAAAAATAAACGAGTTACACTGAAAAAAAAAAAGTTGGACCCTTTTTTGTTAAAAAAAATCGTGAAAACCTCCCTCTATTTAGCACCCTAAATGAAATTAATCGTTTGGCTTTACCATCTATTTTAACTGTATGTGTATTGTTTATATTATGATCTGTAAGTTTGATTGGTTGGAAGTGCTTATTTTTGAAAACATTTGGTTTTATATTAAAAAAAAATTTCTAAAAATTTTTGAAAAATTTAATTTTTTCAAAATAACTTAAAAAGTATTTGTGATAAGAAAAATCTTAAAAAGTAAAAAATGTAGGTTTTGCTATTATAAATATGCTAGTTTATTTTGTTTCTCCGTAAGACAAAAATTGGTTAAGATATGGCTGTTCAAAATTTACATACACTCGTGATTAGTGACCCATTCAAGCTTTCTCAAGTATAACCCTTTCAAAAATAAACACTTTAAACCGGTGAGACTGACAGATCATATAAAAAATAGACAGGTAAGTAAATTGTTTGTAAAGCGATAGCAATTAATTTCATTTAGGGAGCTAAACACGGCGAGATTTTCATGATTTTTTACAAAAAAAAAAGAGGGCCAACTTTCTTTTGAGCGTAACTCGCTTATTTTTAATGGTAAGACTTTTGTTAACAATTAAAACAAAGCTTTTTATAAACACTTATAAACACAAGCTAAAAATTTGAAAGGTTTTTTCCCGAAAAGTGCTTAATTTTTCGGTGATTTCACCTTGAAATATTCGATTTGGAATTAGACGAATACGAACGTATTTTTCATGAGCTACAACTTTGTTTTTATTTGATTGATAGACTTTACTGATACACCATTTTTTTGGGTTTTTTATAAGCTACACTTTTGCTAAAAATATTTTTTTAAATAAAATATTTACTTTTTGAGTTATTTGCGAAAAACCGCCTGAAAACGTAGTTTTGTCGAAAAATCATCATTTTCAATGGCAAATAACTCGAAAAGTATTGACTTATGTAAAAAACTCTATAGAACAACAGTTGCTTAAAATCAATCAATTTATCCATTTCCGGTCTTATCTTGAACATATGTTTATTCACCCCCGAGAAGGGGTGACTGTCACCCCCCAAGTAAAAGCAACCAACGGCACAATTTCAACTTTGAAGTGGAGGGTAAGTAGAACCTAAATCCAAATTTTCATGCAATTCGGAGTTGCCCCTGAAAATTACACGGTATCGCCGAATTTCCCGTTCATTAACTGGGCTACTAAGCCAAGTTAAGAATCACCCCAATTTTTAATAGCAATGGGAGCAAAATAAGATAATGTTTGAAAGCGCTTTAAATTCCCTATACATTAGTCTTTCAATTTTGTAAATTCGATCCAGTACTTTATTTTTTGATTTATGAAAAAATGCATTTCAGAATTAATAGGTAACATATTATGTTGTTAGCTGGTTACTTATTTTTTAGTTGACCAAATTATGGTGAAATTGATTACCTCCAGGGTTCACACAATAATTAATATTTGTTCGAAACATTCTTCTTCCTTCCGAAGCATTTGCAGAGTAAGCATTCGTTGACAATTCGTTTGCGTAAATCTTCTAAAGATACGGGTGGTATTTTATAGATTATAGATTTTACTTTTTAGGTGTCTCCACAAAAAATCCATAGGAGACAAATCGGGTAACCGAGGAAGCCATTAGATGCTGCCTCTTCTCCTAATTCAATGCAGTAGAAAATGTTAGTCTAAATATTGACGAACAATTAAATCATAATAGTCTAAGAGCTAGTGGACACTCCGACTAACGGTCGTCCTGTAAGGCTAGAAATTTTTCTAGTGATAATTCATAGCACACCAAGGCTAAAAACCATGACCTGGCAGGCCTCAGCGGTGCACGTGTATCTACCAGGTGAATCGAAAAGTGCAAATTTAGGGGGTAAAATAAACTTTCTCCTGTAAGGTTTAAATTCAAGTATGTGTTTGAGTAAGTCATTTAGAAGAAATGTGTACAATGACAGGCGATTCCGAAGAGCGTAAGACCTTGCCAGGCGAGGGGAAAAATTTGGGGTGTTTCCTAAAATTATTCTTTTTGCATCGAACAAATTTTTTTTAGATTTTTTGAATCATTACAAACAGAAAACGTCTTTAGTGATTTTTCTCTTAAGTTAATAATTTTTGTTATATAAGCGATTGAAAATTTTGCAAATTGCGAAATCGGCTATTTTTAACCCTAAATCGGACATTTATCTAAAAATTTCAATGTTGCCAAGGTACGTAGATATTCTTTAAACATTGATTGATGAAATCCCGAAGAGTTATTTGCAATAAAATATCGAAAATCTCTTTGTTTTTTTAATTGCTAATCAAGCGGGCGCATCACTGTAGTATAAGTGAGGACGTTTGAGTTTGCATAAATTCATTACCTCGAGAATGGACAAATTTCAAGAGAAATCCTCAGACAGGTCGATTTTATTTTTGAATTAGGACTTTTTGGTATATATATAATACTAGTGACGTCATCCATCTGGGCGTGATGACGTAATCGATGATTTTTTTAAATAAGAGTAGGGGTTGTGTGATAGCTCATTTGAAAGGTTATTTAATTCTCTATTCACTAATATAAACATTAACATAATTATTTATACAGGGTGTACAAAAAAAATTTTTTTATTAAATTAACTTTGATTAAATTTGACAAATAGAAGAAAATTTTGTTTGTACACCCTGTATAAATAATTATGTTAATGTTTATATTAGTGGATAGAGAATTAAATAACCTTTCAAATGAGCTATCACACAAACCCTACTCTTATTTAAAAAAATCATCGATTACGTCATCACGCCCAGATGGATAACGTCACTAGTATTATATATATGCCAAAAAGTCCTAATTTAAAAATAAAAATCGACCTGTCTGAGGATTTCTCTTGAAATTTGCCCATTCTCGAGATAATGAATTTATGCAAACTCAAACGTCCTCACTTATACTACAGTGACGCGCCCGCTTGATTAGCAATTAAAAAAACAAAGGGGTTTTCGATATTTTATTGCAAATAACACTTCGGGATTTCATCAATCAATGTTTAAAGAATATCTACGTACCTTGGCAACATTGAAATTTTTAGATAAATGTCCGATTTAGGGTTAAAAATGGCCGATTTCGCAATTTTCAAAATTTTCAATCGCTTATATAACAAAAACTATTAACTTAAGAGAAAAATCACCAAAGACGTTTTCGGTTTGAAATTATTGAAAAAACCTAAAAAAAATTGTTCGATGCAAAAAGAATAATTTTAGGAAAAACCCCCAATCTTTCCCCTCGCCTGGCAAGGTCTTATGCTCTTCAGAATCGCCTGTCATTGTACACATTTCTTCTAAATGACTTACTCAAACACATACTTTTTTAACCCAATTTTTAACTCAAACACAATTTAAACCTTACAGGAGAAAGTTTATTTTACCCCCTAAATTTGCACTTCTCGATTCACCTGGTAGATACACGTGCACCGGTGAGGTCTGCCAAGTCATGGTTTTTAGCCTTGGTGTGCTATGAATTATCACTAGAAAAATTTCTAGCCTTACAGGACGACCGTTAGTCGGAGGGTTCACTAGCTCTTAGACTATAATGCAGAGGGCACCGTCCTGTTGCGAAGTTAAATGGTCTTCATCATATTGTTGCTCATGTCCAATAATATCATTGAAGTTAGAATTAATCACGTCTTCCAGTAACTGTAAATAGATTTAGCTGGTTAAATTGACAGGTAACAAAAATGGTCCAACCAATCCATACATTCAATTTTTTCGATTTCCATATAATATGGACTTTGTGGAAAATCCTGCGTTTTCTTATTTAGCGTAAATGCCATTACAACCAAGGCCATTTATTGCTACAGTTGAATTCGTAATCACATTATAGTGTAATGGGTAGCGTGTGTGTTGAGTAAATGTCTTGCAACTTAGTAAAGTCGACTTAATGGTCTTTATAAAGAGACGCTAATTGTATCCAAAACGTATGTGGCCCCTGAATACCCATCCCATAATCACAGAAATTATTTTTATTTTTTTTATAAAGAAAAATTTCCTATCCAGCTGGGGTTCGAACTCACAACCCTTGGATCGAAAAGTAGGCTCTCTTACCACAGCCACAGCCAAAGGGTTTTAATCAGGCCAATAAGGTCAATTATGGCAATTTACAGTTTTATTTATGGAAAAAGTGTATTTGTCGGAGAAAAATAAATAAGTGAAAGTGTGGATAGATCACTGCTCGCTCACTGATTATTTCACAAAAGTGAAAACGGCGGTCATAATCATCCTCATTAAGTTCCTGCACTAAGTGTATTTTATATAGATGAAATTTGTTATTCTTTAAAATGGCTTGGACACTAGTTCGGTTGATTCCAGATAGAGCTATTATTTGCCACGTACTTGAGCTTAACATGGAATCTAGGTGAACATGTCGTAATACTGCAACTTCTCTAGGTTCATTAACTAGATACCTTTCAGTTTCTCGTTTTTCATTACCTATATTCCCAGCTTCCTGAATCTCCAAAAAAATCTTCCCACTGTCATGTCGTGTTTATCTTGTTGCCATGCAATAAATTGGCACATTTATTGTTCATAAAATACAACTAAACGATATTTACCCTTTCCGGAATGCGAAGAAAGAAATTAAAATCTAAACCATTGGCGTACTAAATCAACTAATATTGTTGGTCCGCTATAACTTTTCCCACGCGTCACGATTCATTTTCAAACAAATTAAGTCAAAACATAAAGTGAAACGTACGCCGATGTGTGTAGTATATAGCATACAGTATACAAAATATATTTGTTACCGGCCAAACCCCATTTCAGGCCAAACTAGTTTGTCCTGAACGCGTTAGGATAAACTAGTTTGGCCTATAAATAGTGTTTTTATAGAAATAATAATTATACCTCAATTATTATAAAAATTATTATTTATATTTCCATGGAGTGCTTTGCACTTAGAATCGCGGAGTATCGTTATCTTCTTGCACTTGCATTTTAAAGCCTTGGTTTATATCTGCTACCATTAAAAAAGTTTGATGACAAATCTGGAATTCTGATCTAGAAAAAAAGATAAAAACCTATTAGGGATCTTAATACCCCAAAAAGTTCGATAAATTATTAAATAAAAAAAAATATAACCCAGACTACAGATTTTGAAGTAGACCAAGTTTGGTACCAACTTTGTAAAATTCTTCGTCATTTGTCTGAAAAATAACTCCAATGATGTTTCTGAGATCACCTTTGCCTTTGTCAATATCTGAAATAGGTGTAGTCAAATTATCTACAATGTCAGCTGGTGGATGAGACTTGTCAGAAGTTGCTTTCATTTTTTTAGCCTATTTCACACGATTCTCGGCTACACTTCTACATTTTTGAATGTCATTGTCAGATAGAGAAAGTTTTTCTTGGTTACTAACTTCTTCACGGTTATCATCACTGTCTTCTCTTAGATTAACATTGCAATTATTATTCTCTATTACCTTCCTTATTCTGGGTTTTATTTTTTCTTCGCGACTCACATCGACGTTAGTTTCACTTTATGTTTTGACTTAATTTGTTTGAAAATGAATCATGACGCATGGGAAAAGTTATAGCGAACGAACAATAAGCAGGTAAATAATGCCTACAATTTAAAATTTAAAAGTGTTTTTAAATAAATGAAATAACATTTAAAGACAAATGATATGGAATTGCAACGGTTCTCAAACGATATCTTATATTATATGTCCTCCATTGCCATTAAAAAATGTTGGGTTGGAAGTAAAATAATCAGCCCTGGCTTCGGGGTGAAAGTAAAATAATCGAAAATACAAAACAATACAAAAAGTGTTTGAAAAATATTGTCGTAGTTCCTGATAATGCCTCTGTTTCGTTTTCTTTTGGTCACCCTGTATATAAAGTTTTCTTATTTATATATTTAACGTAAAACTAATATCGTCACGTACATAAAAACGGACTTTTTTATAACGCACTAATACTTAGTAGATATCTTCTAGGAATTCCTAATATATGTCGTATTAGCTGTAATTTATATGACATTTAATGGAATTTATTGAGAAAATCATCGTGGATAACGATCTTATCTATTAGTTTTTAATTCGCTAAAAGCAACAATTGCGAGTGGTTGTCGTTAGATGTGTGTAGAAGTAAAATATTCCGCTAAACGCCCACGATTACAGGAATTGCAACAATATCAGATCACTAGAATTTGTGCGACCTTGATTTTTGTCATAATATTGATAGTTGTTTAATACACAACAGTCAACGAGAAGATATGTGGAAAAGATGCACTTAACCGTGTTGTGGTAAAAGTCTTTGTCAAGTCATAATAAATAAAAATTATTTTATTGGCTATAGAAACGTGGATTTGTGTCTCATTTCTGAAACTTACTTCACCAAAAGTTTAAGGGATACCGGGTGTATCATACTGCACATCAAGATAATTCAGCAAAAGGAAGCACCACAGTTATAATACCTAAAAGAAACTGTCTATATAATAACAATGTCTAATAACAGTATGAGAAGAAGAAATATGAAACGAGAAATATATAAATACAAGAGACTGCAGTCTATGTCTAAGCAAAGGACCTTTTTCCCCTGGAAGACGTCTGTTGTGAACCGGTCGTACTGCAGCCACTTGGCTTCATTCCTTTATGAAACCCATTCCAGAATTCTGGAAGCCTCTATCAGCTTATTCATGGGTGGGTGCCATATACAGAGTGTTTGGTAAAGAATGGGCCATAGCTTAACCTTAGATTCCTGAGCTTAAAATATGTCGATTTAAGCTAACTTACCTTAGTACAAAAGTTGATAATAACCGAAATACAGGGTGTCAAAGTTAAACTTTTATTTTTGAATATTTCCTGACAGGCATGAGACAACAACACGAAATTTGATAAGTGGTGGTGGTACTGTACCTACAATCTACTACATAATAGTCATTTATGATATAAGTGTTAAAAATACAAGTACTTTTTAACACGTATATCATACAATATTTTTTCTATAAACGTTATAAATTTATAAAATACAATACTTTTGTTGATTGCTGAAACCATTAAACCTATGACCCATAAAAGGTAGAACTGGTTGTCTACACTCGAGGGGAATGTCTAAAAATTCTTAGCGAAAATATTTATACCGTTACATAAACTTGTTTTTCTACAAACGTGTTAAGAATGCAATAATGCAGTTTAAATTAAATTTTAAAAAACCTTTTAAACCACCTTTTTCAAATTGCGCAGGTTGTACTATTAATATTAATGTTAATAAATGAAATATAAATATTTTGACGTTTCACAATTTGACAATTCACTTTTAACTGCAGTGCCTAAAAAACGAATCAGCATAATACATTAATCAAAATAAGTGTGTGTTTTCATTTTTAACTTCAAATATCTCGAAAACTAATGATTTTATCGTTAAGAATGAAGAATATATTATTTGCATAGAAAGTATTGAGAATCTAAAAATAAATAAAATTTATTTAATTCCATAAATAAAATAAGGTATTGGAGAATCTGCTAAAATAGCAGTTTCATCAGTGGCGTAGAATTTGGGAAGGGTCACCCATTCACTTTACCTTGCCGTACGCCTCTGGTAGTAGCCAGAAACAATTATTTAACATAATTTAGTAGGGTGTACAGTGTCACACGGATCACAGTATCACACGGATATGTCAAATTATTTTAAAGTATTTTTTTTTAATAATTTATTCTTTTATACAGCAATATAGCTTTTATTCTTTTAAATAATTTATACAGCAACGTAGCGTATATATCTCTCGACTGCAGCATGCAGTCATCTCTCGTCTCATCTCACTCATCTGCAGCTTGTTTCGTCTATTCCTTTTCAAGGTCCTTTTCGCAAAGGATCTTGAAATATCCAAGTTTAATTTATAATTCACCCATTCTACTTCTTTCAGTACCTTGACCGATTATCGAACTTTGGCGATCATATTGGCGATACTAACTTTTGTTTACTGCAGTTTGAAACAGATTAGCGTTAGCGGATGTCTCTTGATACCACTTTCGGAGATTTCAGAACTAGGATGTCTTTATTCGGCCTGGGCTTCTTCTTATGACGATTTTGTCCTGTATTAGGAGGTGTAGCATATTGTACCTCTCTGGATGTCTCACCACATGGCCGAATTATTGTAAATTTCGAATGCTTAATGTTTTTGTCGGCTATAGCGTCGAAGATACAACTTTGAACTGTATCAGTTATACACCGATCCAGATATTGTGAAATTCGTTAAAAGGCAGAGACTTAGATGGGCTGGACACATTGCTAGGATGTCAGATCACGAATACACTAAGATATTAACATTTTCAAAACCAGAGGGCACAAGAAGTAGAGGACGACCACAAAGAAGATGGATTGATGATGTGGAAGAAGACCTAAAGATTCTGCAGAAGATGGAGGGAAGTTGCCAGGAATCGAGAGGAGTGGCGACTTCTTGTGAGCAGGCCAAGGTCCACAACGGATTGTCGAGCCACTTATGATGATAATGTTTTTGTTATTTTTGTACTCTTTTTCATTTGATGTAAAACTATTTCATTTCTTATCCGAACTTATCCGCAATATTCGTCGGTAGATCCACATCTCAAAGGCCTCCAATTTTTCATTAGTTTCTCTGCAAGGTTCTAGCTCTCCATGCCCCATGCTATACAGCAATGAGGAGATTATGTCGCAGCGTATTAATCTGATTTTAAGGTTTAAGAGGAAACAGTAGCGATCAACAGGTAGCGAAAACGCGTTCCAAGATTGCGGCTGTAATTTTGAATATTTTTTCGAGATATTTGGCACACTTATTCGTAATATAATAAAGAATGGCGGTATAGAGCCCAATTTGAAAAATATATTAATATGTGGAAATTACTCTGTAATTAAATACAATATTAAAAAAACGAGCCTGTACCGCCATTAAGAAGAACAAAAAAATACACTTTCTTCAAATAACCTTTTTTATCCGATGCCTAGATTTTGTGTCATTTTGGAACTACTAATTAAATAAAAAATTTTAGAAGTTCCAAAATGACACAAAATCTAGGCATCGGATAAAAACTTTTATTTGAAGAAAGTGTATTTTTTTGTTCTTCTTAATGGCGGTACAGGCTCATATTTTTAATATTGTATTTAATTACAGAGTAATTTCTACATATTCATATATTTTTTAAATTGGGCTCTGTACCGCCATTCTTTATTATATTACGAATACGTGTGCCAAATATCTCGAAAAAATATTCAAAATTACAGCCGCAATCTTGGAACGCGTTTTTGCTACCTGTTGATCGCTACTGTATCACCTTTAATGTAATATCTCTATTAATGAGAAATTTGTTCGGTTTATAGAAGGCGGCTCTGGCTTTTTCGATCTGTATTCTTATTTCTTTGTTTATTTCCCTGTCATGATTAACGTTGCCACTCAAAAAGGTGATATTGTGAATTCTTTGTAAGTTAATTCCATACGCTCTGATGTTCATTGGTTTTTGGTTGGGACTCTGTACTCCGTTTTGCTCTTGCTAACAACCATAAGTTCTGTCTTAGAAGTATTAAGTATTAAACCATATTTATTATGTTTCACTCATTCTGTTTATAAATTGTTGCAACTATTTTTCATTGGAAACAATAAGCACTGTGTCGTCGTCACGTCTGAGATTGTTAAAATTAGTTCCGTTGATTTTAATCACAACTCATCGTTGTGAGCCAATTCTTTAATTTGTTGTGTCTTAAAACTATCAAGTCTTTTCTAGTAGGAATTCCTGCATTTCCGCGCATTGTTCTTTTAACTGTTCTTCTTTCGCTTGCTTAATTTTGTATTTTATTTGTTTGTCCACCTTTTTGTGTATCTGATTATCTTTGTTTTTATGTTGACGTCTTTCTTCCATTAAATCTAAAATTTCCTCCGTTATCCATTGTTTCTTTTTGTATCTGGTTAATGTCAGAATTTCTATTTGACTTTGATCTATTTCTGTCCTTATTAATGACCATTTTGTATTCGTTCCAGTATTTTGCAGAATTTGTTTTTTGACATTAATTATATTGATTACTTATACAGTGAGCACGTAAAGGTTGGAATAAATTCATTTTCTTGAGAATGGACGACTTTGATAAAAAATCCCGAAAGAGGTCAATTTTTATTTTTAAATTACGACTTTTTGGCATATATATCATACTAGTGACTTCACTCATCTGGGCGTGATGACGTCATCGATGATTTTTTTAAATGAGAATAGGGGTCGTGTGATAGCTCATTTGAAAGGTAATTCAATTCTCTATTCAGTAATATAAACATTAACTTAAATTATTTTTAAAGGGTGTCCAAAAATGTTTTTTTGAATTAAATTTATTGACATAAAAAGAAGAATGTGTGTAATTTATTTAATTCAAAATACATTTTACTGCTATCAGAAAACAGGAAAAAATGTATATTTGACAAATAAATACATATTGTTTTTTGCTTAAATTCAATATTAAAGCAGCCACCCACCTGCCTCTTGACAGTTTGAACATTTAATTTAAGCGAAAAGCAAGGATTATTTTTCAAATAAACATTTTTTTCTGTTTTCTGAGAGCAGTAGAATATATTTGGAATTAAATAAATTACATATAGTCCTGTCGCCAGGGGGGGTACAACGGCCTCCTGTATTCAGATGGGCTTACCCAAGTTTTTATTATGTATTTTGGTCCGTAGAATACGAATTTTTTGGGTAACAGTTGATCCGGATGTCGATAAGATTGTTATAAACAAAGAAGTTGAGGAATTACATAACAGCGATTTCTCGCAATACAAAACCTGTTTTTGTATTTTTTGGGCCATTCTAACCAAAAAATGTTCCTACAAGTTTTTTCGTATGATGCATAGTTTTCGAGATAAACGCGGTTGAACTTTCAAAAAATCGAAAAATGTCAACTTTTGAACCCGAATAACTTTGGATTAAAAAATAAAATAGGAATTCTGCTTGCTGAATTTGAAAGTTCAAGTCAAATTCTATCGGTTTCGAATATATACATTGCTAAAAATGTATGTGTTTATTGCTAAAAAAAGCTATAAACACATAGTGTTTCCCGTGCCTAATACATGCGTTTACATGCATGCTACGTAGAAATAGCCTCGCTTGCACTTGTACCTACTCTACCTACTCGTTCGATTTTAAATGAGAAATCATTGAAAACATCACTCCAGCACTAGGTGTTTATACTTTTGTTTAACAATAAAATAATAAATTTTTAGCAATGCAAATAACTAAAACCGATATACTTTGACTTGAACTTTCAAATGCGGTAAGCAGAATTGCTATTTTATTTTTTAATCAAAAGTTATTCGGGTACAAAAATTGCAATTTTTCGATTTTTTTAAAGTTCCACCGCGTTTATCTCGAAAACTATAAATCCTACGAAAAAATTTGTAGGAACACTTTTTGGTTAGAATGGCCCAAAAAATACAAAAACATGTTTTGTTTTGCGAGAAATCGCTGTTATGTAATTCCTCAACTTCTTTGATTATAACAATCTTATCGACATCCGGATCAACTGTTACCCAAAAAATTCGTGTTCTACGGGTCAAAATATATAAAAAAAACTTGGGTAAGTCCATCTGAATACAGGAGGCCGTTGTACCCCCCCTGGCGACAGGACTAATATATTCTTCTTTTTATGTCAATAAAGTTAATTCAAAAAATTTTTTTTTGGACCGCATGTATAATTAATTATGTTAATGTTTATATTACTGAATAGAGAATTTAATTACCTTTCAAATGAGCTATCACACGACCCCTATTCTTATTTAAAAAAAATCATCGATGACGTCACCACGCCCAGATTAGTGACGTCACTAGTATGACATTTATGTCAAAAGTCGTAATTTAAAAATAAAAATTGACCTCTTTCGGGATTTTTTTTCAAAGTCGTCCATTCTTGAGAAAATTAATTTATTCCAACCTTTACGTGCTCACTGTATATTTCATCTGTGAAGCGTTATGAGTGGGTTCCTTAATTTACTTGTATCGATTTGTGCATCTTTTGTTCTTCGTTTTATTATTTTCATTTTGAGGCTATTTTGACCATTACTAAGTTGTGATCTGATCCTGTTTCATCATCATCATCACGTAGCGCTACAACCCTGAGTGGGTCCTGACTGACTGTACAACTTTCTTCCAGTTTTTCGAAGATCTAATCGTATATTATCTCTCCATCGTATTCTGGGACGTCCGAGTGGTCTTTTGCCTGTAGGAGTTTTCTCTCCTCCCATACCAGTTTTACAAGTATCTCGTTATGAAGTCTGTGCACGTGGCCTGCCCATCTTAGTCGCTGTGATTTAATTTCTTGGACAATATCGGTGTCATTGTAGAGTGCTTTTAATTCGATGTTGGTTCTGATCCTATACTGGTTTGTGTTTATGTCGTGGTGAGGTCCGAAAATTTTTTGTTCAAAACGTCTGAGCTTTTCTTCGTTTCATTTGGTCATGTTGCACGTTTCGTATCTATATGTTAGTACAGGTGTGACGATGGATTTATAGATTTTGATCTTGGAACTTCTTGTAAGATTTTTTGATTTTATAAGCTTATCCAGTGCGAATAGACAGTGATTTGCTGATTGAATTCTGTCTTTTATTTCTTCAGTAACAACTTTGTCACCTGTGATTACGGCCCCCAGATACTTAAAACGTTGTATTCTTTCAAAATTGAAGGTGTTGATCGTTACATTTTGTCCTATCCTGCCTCTTCGTGTCTTTCTACACGTCTACACATATACGTATACACATATATTTCGTCTTCTCTTCATTAATCCTCAGCCTTACTTCGCTTGTTGCTCCTTCCACCTTGTTGAAAATGGCTTTTGTGGATAGGATGGGGTCACCAACGAGATCAATGTCATCTGCGTAAGCTAGTAATAACTTGGGACCTTGAACCGATAGCAGTTCTGTTTTTATTTCGGCCGACCTCATGGCTTTCTCTAATACAAGGTTAAAAGTAGTGGAGATAACGCATCACCCTATTTGAGTCCACTGTTGATTTTAAAGCTGTCAGACAGTTTATTATTTACACGTACTTTTGATATTCTACCCTCCATACAGACTTTAGTCATCCGAATTAGTTTCTTTGGTATTGAGAACTCAGACATGGCATTCCATACTTGGCTTCTTTCTACGCTATCATATGCCTGTCGAAAGTCTATGAAGAGATTGTGTATGGGTCTGTTATACTCCCATCCCTTTTCTAGAAGCTGTCTCAGCGTGAATAGTTGAGCTATTGTGGATCTGTTTGCCCCTGTTTGAGAGGATTTTATATTTATATGACGTGTTTAGGAGTGAAATTCCTCTATAATTCGCGCATTTTGTTTTGTCCCCTTTTTTGTGGGTGGCACTATGATGTTTTCCTTCCATCTTGCTGGTATCGTTTCTGGTATGGAATATGGTAACCATATTTGTGTTATTTAAGTGGTGGATTTGGCGATTTAGTGCGTCTCCACCATATTTCAGAAGTTCTGCTGGTATCTCGTCCATACCCGGACTTTTGTGATCCTGCTTCGGCACTTGGATATGTATGTATTTGCCGATATAATTGCGCTCCTGCATCTATGTCTAACTAAGGCTTGGCTTATAAATACGCAAACAATATATTAAAAATATTTCATGACTTTATAAACGATAATGAAAGAACACCTGGAAAATAATTATATGTAATTATAATACAGTTAGAGTCTAAGTCTCGTGCACAAATATGATACTATTCTAGTAATAATTTCAGTAAACAAATCAAATAGTGTCAAATAAAAACAGAAAATATTGAATGCGAAGGTGTTGATTGTGACCGACGTCTCTGTTTTTCTTAAAAATCACACTTCCATTGCAAAAGAGTTGAAATAATTTGTCAATACATATTTAGAAATTTAAGCTTCCTAATAGTCCATTCATTAACGGTAAAATATTGCAAAACCTTTAAATTTTAAAGAACCGCTTGGATTGACATGAAATTTGGCATACACACAGCTAACAAGTCAAAGAAAAAAAGTGATATTGTGCCGATATGTGCTTTTGCCCTGGGGGTGGTTTTCACCCCCTCTTGGGGGTTAAAAAATATTCGTCCAAACAAAGTCAGGAAATGGGTAAACTGGCTAATTTAAAGTAACTTTTGTTCTATAGAGTTTTTTCACTAAGTCAATACTTTTCGAGTTATTTGGCAGTGAATATGTTCATTTTTTCAACAAAATAACCACGCTTTTAGACGGTTTTTCGCAAATAACTCAAATTGTAAGTATTTTGTCGAAAAAGCATTCTTAGAAAAATATAGCCTATAAAAAATTTAAAAAAATAGTGAATATATCACGTTTTTTTATTTAGTAGAAGCAGAGTTATAGCTAATGAAATATAGGTTCATATTCGTCAAATTCCAAGTGGAATACTTTAACGTCAAATAACCAAAAATGAAGCACATTTCGGGGAAAACTCATTTAAACTTATTTAAAGTGTTTGAAAAAAGCTTCATTTTTGTTTTATAAAAAAAATTTCTAGCATCAAAATTAAACAAGTTACGCTCATAATAAAGTTAGTCCCTTTTGGTTTTGGTAAAAAAATCGAGAAAATCACCCCCTAATTAGTATCTTAAATGAACTTAATCGTAACGACTTCACAAGTTTCTTGACTCGTGTATATATTGTTTATATGATCTGTAAGTTTCATCGGTTCAAAGTCCTTATTATTGGAACGGCTGTAGTTAAAAGGGGTTGAACGAGTCACTGATCACGAATGTATGCAAATTTAGAAACACCAAATCTTGATAAATTTTTGTCTAACAGAAAAACAAAAAAATACATGATATTCAGAAAAGCAAATCTGACTTTTTTGTATTTCGAGACTTTTGGTATCTCTAACAATTTTTAAGTTATTTAGAAAAAAAGCATATTTTTCAAAATTTAAATTTTTAAAAATTTTACTTTGAAACCAAATTTTTTCAAAAATAAATACTTTGAATCGATGAAACTTACAGATCATATAAACACAATATAAGTAAAATATTTTATGGAGCGGCAACGATTAATTTCATTTAAGTTGCTAATTAGGGGGTGGTCTTCCCGATATTTTTTTTTGCAAAAACAAAAGGGACCAACTTTATTTTGAGCGTAACTTGCTTAAATTTAATGCTAGAAACTTTTCGTAAAAACAGAAATAAAGATTTTTTAAACACTTTAAAAAAGTTAAAATGGGTTTTCCCCAAAAAGTGCTTACTTTTTTGGATATTTCACGTCGAAATATTCTATTTGAAATTTGGTGAATATGAATCTATATTTCATTGGCTATAACTCTGGTTCTACGAGATCCAGAGACCTAACGCGTACATCATTTTTTTACTTTTTTATAGGCTATATTTTTGCTAAGAACGGTTTTTTCGACAAAATACTTACTTTTTGAGTTATTTGCGAAAAACCGTCTAAAAATGTGGTTATTTTGTTGAAAAATGAACATATTCACTCGCAAATAACTCGAAAAATGTTGACTTGGCGAAAAAGCTCTATAGAACAAAAGTTACTTAAAATTAGTCAGTTTACCCATTTCCGGAGTTGTTTTGGACATATATTTTTTCACCCCCAAGAGGGGGTGAAAGTCACCCCCAGGGCAAAAGCACACGTCGGCACAATATCACTTTTTTTCTTTGACATGTAAGCTATGCGTATGCCAAATTTCATGTCAATCCAAGCGGTTCTTTAAAATTTAGAGCAAAAACCGTGAAAGAATGGACTATAACTATGTATATCCCATAGTTTATGGGGATAGTGGATAGTTTACATTATATAGACAGTTAACATAGTAGTGGAGGAAATGAACAAAGAATAAGAGTAGAATTGGAGATAAAGTGAATGGCTAAGAAACATAAGGAATTGGTGTAATATCAGAGACATAGCTACACTTCCTGGAGCAGATGTTCCCTTAGATTATAACTTATTGATCAATGGTATAAAACTCAAACCTACAAGTATAAAAGTAAAACGCCAACAACCGAGTAACTGAATAAACACTGACTATATTTGAAATACTAGCCAAGTTACAAAAATCGGAAGAAACACATAACGTTAAAGCCAACTGGAATAAAAAATATATGGTACCTACCTATATAAAATTTGTAGCTGAACAATGTTAGCCTGTAACTGTTCTACAATATACAGAGAGAGTCTGTAAAGTGGAATAAATTCAATATCTCAAATACTAACTGTTTTTTTGGAAAATGCTCAGACCCGTCGATTAGTATTTCAAATTGTCCTTTTTGACATTCAATAAAAATGTATACAGGATGTCCCAATTTAGAGATATGACGTCATCGTCGATTTTCTTAAATGGCAACACTGTCATTTTGATAGCTAATTTGATAGGGTTTGTAAAGTTATACATAACTGCAAAATATCAAATTTTTATTCTCTACCATTTACAAGATAATAGAAAATAACAAAGTTATATCTGTAATTTGGAATATATTCAATAATTAAAATACTAACTGTTTTTTTGAAAAATTCTCAGACCCGTCGATTAGTATATCAAATTGTCCTTTTTGACATATAATAATAATGTATACAGGGTGTCGCAATTTAGAGATATGACGTCATCGTTGATTTTCTTAAATGGCAACACTGTCATTTTGATAGCTATTTTGATAGGGTGTGTAAAGTTATACACAACTGCAAAATTTCAAATTTGTATTCTCTACCATTTAGATGATAATAAAAAATAACAAAGTTATGAAAAAGAAGTAATCAACTAATAATTGAATTTAATTATTTCAATAAATTAAGCAAAAACTCATAATGTTGCCCTCAATTATTGTCAATTTGTCAATGGGCAACGTTATGAGCATTTTCTTAATTGAAATAAATAAATTCAATTATTATTTGATTACTTTTTGTTCTTCATAACTTTGTTATTTTTTATTATCTTGTAAATGGTAGGGAATAAAAATTTGAAATTTTTCAGATGTGTATAACTTTACACACGCTATCAAAATAGCTATCAAAATGATAGTGTTGCCATTTAAGAAAATCAACGATGACGTCATATCTCTAAATTGGGACACCCTGTATACATTATTATTATATGTCAAAAATGACAATTTGATATACTAATCGACGGGTCTGAGCATTTTTCAAAAAAACAGTTAGTATTTTAATTATTGAATATATTCCAAATTACAGATATAACTTTGTTATTTTCTCTTATCTTGTAAATGGTAGAGAATAAAAATTTGATATTTTGCAGTTATGTATAACTTTACAAACCCTATCAAATTAGCTATCAAAATGACAGTGTTGCCATTTAAGAAAGTCGACGATGACGTCATATCTCTAAATTGGGACACCCTGTATATATTTTTATTGAATGTCAAAAAGGACAATTTGAAATACTAATCGACGGGTCTGAGCATTTTCCAAAAAAACAATTAGTATTTGAGATATTGGATTTATTCCACTTTACAGACTCTCTCTGTAGAATCATCTCTATGACCTGTCCTATACATTTGTAAAAAAATGTCTTTAAAGGATTAATAAATATTTCTATTTCTATTCTATACCAACAAGACATCTTTCATTTTCTACGCTTTGATATAATCTCAAAGAATGGGAAATTACCGCAATAAAAGCGTACTTAAAGCCAGCGCGCAAAAAGAACAAAAACATCGAAACGGTTTCTTGAATTGTGTAACACAACTTTTTGTTCTGGAACGGAGTTTTTCATGCTGGTAGATGGGTACTTACTGTCGGTAGTATGTGGTTTGTGAAAGACAGGTTTATTAGGTTATTTTGCGTACAATTAATATCGCTAAAGCTCGTAAAATAACCACCTGGCTTTGGCTTCCTCTTTCGAGTGTTTGTGGTGCGCTCGTGACCGTATAGATTACGAGATTTTCGCCCGCATAACATTTTCATTTTTTAGGCCAGTTATCGACACATTCAATTAGAACCATTGATGGGTTAATAATATAGAAATATAGATATGGCGGGTCTTATACTAGACTGACATAAATAAATTCAATGAGGGAATAATGTGATCAAACAACCAGAATTAAAAAGTAATTTGTATCACTATCTTGTAGAATGTGGCATGTGTTTAGCTAATATGTCATTTTACTTGTTCATTTTAAAAAAATCCAAAAAGTATCTGTTTGTTTTATCCATATATACTAAAGATTTCCACAGTGTTCACTGTATTCTCTCACTCAACGGTTCTCTCCAGTTCTTTCTGTTTTACCGGTCCCCTTCCTGTAGCTGTAGATTTCCATTGCTTCGTTCACTTCATCTCTGAAAGATCTTCGAGGTCTGCCTCTCTTCCTTCTTCCTATCGGGCACCACTCTGTTATTTTGTTTATCCAACGTTTTTTGTCTGCTCTTCTGACATGTCCGTACCAGGTTAATATTTTCTGTCCTGTTCTATTTAGCCTGTCATATCTGAGTTCATTCCCATTCTTTTCTTAATCTCTGTTATTTAGTCTATTCTGTTACCCTGCAGCTTCTCCTTAGAAATTCCATCTCTATTGCTCATATTTTGTTCACTCATAAGTGAGGATACTTCTTGTTATGTTGTTATAACGGACAAAAATATTGCATATACATGTGGAACTCTGTGCGACTCTGTCTTACCGATACCACTGTCAAGATGTCAAGAAGAAAGTAGGAAGAGGAATTAAGCAATGTTATGTGTTATGGCAGAATTTAACTTAGATACGACAGGTAAATTAGACGATCTTCGATCAAGAATGATCTTACACGTACGCTCAAAAAAGACCGGCACAGTTACCAATATCGAAACTGAGGATCCTAAAACAGACGACACACAAACGGAAAATGAACACAGTCAAATAATGGACGCAGTTAGAAAATGGGGCTTACATTTTGACGGATCCAAAGACCCCACAGAATTTTTGGAGAGGCTATATGAACTAAAAAGCTGTTACCGGTTTCGAGACGATGCTGTATTGAAAGCACTACCAAAAGTATTTAGGGGAAAAGCGATACTATGGTTCGGAAACAACGTCGACTCCTGGGAAAACTGGAACAATTTTACGGAGGATTTTAACTTGGCTTTTAAATCAGCAAACTGGTTAGACGATTTGGAAGACCAAACCAGAACGAGAACGCAGAAAACAAACGAACGGTTTAAAGATTTTCTATTATTAGAGCTTCGAACGCTAATCAGAAGGTACGGCAAAATGGACAAAACACAAGAATTAAAAAGAATTTACAAAAACATGCATCCAAATTACAAGTTATACATCAAGGAAAAAGATGGCACGTCCGTCAAAGACCTTTTACGACAGACTGAAGAATACGAAACGATCCAAAGTAGCATAAGTAAAATAGAGGTAGGCAACACTTCACAAAGAAGAAGCTCCCGTTTTAATAGAATGTCCCAGGAAACATCAAGAAACAAACTATTCAACTTCGATAGACGAACATGCTGCTGGAAATGTGGAAAGAGGGGCCACAACCGTAATACATGCCGTTCAACGCCGATACTTTTCTGCAGTAGATGCGGAACATTAAATATCTCACACAGAGATTGCAGTTGTCCCAATCCGGAAAACGACACAAGGGTCGAGACACCCAGAGGCTTCTCGAACCCAAACCAGAATTAAGGTCCTCTGTCACATCTTGCCGTAATCAGACAACCAATTTTGACAGCAGACCGCATTGTTCACTGATGTTCACAAACGGATAAACGTTTCAAGCACTGTTAGATACTGGATCACAGAAATCTTTCATCGGGGAAACAGCTCGGAAGACACTGTTAGAAGATGACATTACCGAAGAAGAGGAAAGAACAGATATTAGGCTTGCAGACGGTAGCACTCAAGAAATAAGACAGCTATCATACCATATGACTAATCAATGATGAATGGCGTCAAATTAAGTTTTATTACATGCCAAATCTCTCCTCACAAGCCATACTAGGTATCGATGACAAACGGAAATGTGGATTCTGCTCTGCATTGATTTTCGAAAAACTCCAACAGTAAAGACAATACAGACGTCAACACCGAATTTGCAACACAAGTCGATGGATTGGATCCCGCAATACAGGAACGAGATACAAGTGACTTCACAGAAGTACTTACAACGACGGCGTCGCAAAAAGCATTGGTCCTAAACTAAGACAAATTATGAACAACCTAACCAAAGAAGCCACAACAGAAAGGGCAATGGTAAGAGTAATGTTATGTATACGACTATCAAATGGGGAAGGACTAGTGGTAAGGTAAAAAAGGACCAACCTTGGAACGCCACAATACAACATGGCAGACCTCAAAAAGGTAGACCATCATGAGGAAGACCATAGACGAAATGGGTATAAAAGTAGGGGAAACAAACTGGAAGTATGTTGTCCAGGATACAAATCGATGCAAGGAGTTGGGAAAGGCCTATTTGAAAAAAATCAACGATAGAAGGCTAAGAAGAAGATGAGGAAGTCAAAAATCGAGCATAAAATGAACTTACAAAGAACTTATCCAAATAATAAACGATGGAGAACATAAGCTGAGCTAGTCGATCATACATCTCACATGACAAAGCTAAAAACGCAGAAACTAGACAAAAAAAATTATAGTAAAAATTCAGTTATTCCATGTCATGATCAATCCATCATGAATACAAAAAAAAACAAGAATTTTATAGATAATCTCCTATTGTAATTGTCTATAATTATCCAGCAATAGTTGATCATAAAAATCCTTCGCGGATTCTTATTTCTTCTCGTAATATCTTTTTAAATGCACTTGTCAGTATAAAAACTGACACATTCATGGTGTACCTATAATTACCACACTCCATAAATTTCAAATCCATCAGAGAGCAGATAAACAATAAGATAAGTTAATGAGAGGATATCAAAATAATATGCTGTCAAACATTCGATACTTAAACAAAGAATTGAGTAACGATTTAGCAGAACAAATATTCATTATGCGAGATTGTTAAAGACCGCGATAAATATTAATTTGAAGAGTTTATAGCACACTTCGTGCATTTAGTCCGTGTTAAATATGTGTTGGATGCTTCGTAATGTGTTTCTTGGTGTTATATGGGTACAGTAGCATTGAAATAGGGAAAATGGAATTTCTATTAAGGTTTCGACTTACACATTGATATATTTTATATCTAAGTTTTTAAAGTAAACAATTGTATTTATTTATTTACGATATGGCTACACCATAGTTGTTGAGTTTTTGTGTAGGTATAAGTAAAGAGGACAATATATTACAAACATTAAACTTCTTCTTCTTCCTGCTTTCGTAATAGGCTCGCGCCTCTTCTATCTTCGGATGCCTCTTCTTCAGATATCCAAGTTGTCACTGCATCTCTTCCTTTGCCTTCCTATACTCCTATATTCGGCCGTTTGGTGATCTATCTCATGCTATTTTACCAGTCGCAGTCGTCCTTCTCCCATTCTGCTTATATGGCTATACCATTATGTTTTTCTTTTCAGTGTCCAGTCATTTATATTCTCTATATTACAGTTTTGCCTGAGGTTTGTTTTGTGCTACGTTGTAAGATAGATAGATATTTATTTATTTATCATAATAGATAATACACAAAACAGAAACATTGCACTCCACACCTGTACAAATTACATAAGAATTGTCAAGGCAAGGAGCGCTGTATAATTATCATAAAGTATTACAAAAATTAAAAACATGAGACTAAACAAATAAAGAAATAAGCATTGTCAAATAATTAATCAGAAACATTCAATATATAAATAAAAAAAGAAAAAATAAAATAAAATAAAAATAAATTGTCTGTCCCATAATGAATTTCCTTGTGATATCTCGGACTATTTTCATTTCACAAATGTCCATCAGTCTTTTTGTCCTTGTCCTGACTTTATGAATAATTTCAACGATGATGAGGTTAAACAACAGCGGGCTCAATGAGTCTCCTTGACGTACGCCTCTTTCCAGTGGTATATCTGCTGTACTGGTTTGTTATTAATTCTGGCGAAACATACCATCAGATATTATCAAGACTATCGAAAACATATACAGCAGAAATAACAAACAGTAAACAACAATAAATATATCATAGTCAGGGATTTTTCCTATTGAATTCAATTGGGCTTCGTTTTCTGTATATGTTTCTTGTATTGCGACCGTCAATATCGTTTTCTTTTAAGAATTTGCGCAAAATTTGGCATTTTGCTATGCCTATGCCTCCCATGTTAAGTTGGCTAACTTGTATACTGGGTCCGAGTTTTTTTGTCAATTGGTCATTACAACTGCATTTGTTAGCAGCGACATCTTTAATAATTTTGAAAACTGTGACTTCTTTCTGTCGGGAGATCTTGTTAAAGATTGTCTGGCGATTCTTGTTCTAGTTTATTTAGATTAACCACATTAGGTATGCCGATGACACAGCGATAGTGGCAGGTAATATCGAAGATCTTCAATGCCTTTTAAATGATCAACTCTTACAACTGAAGCTTTGGATTTAAAAATAAATATCAAGAAGACAAAAGAAATGATTATAGGTAGAAATAATTACTTAAACGCAAAGATATTTGTAGCTAGAGAAACGAAGCGAATACGCGTCGTCGTTTATTCCTCGGTTAGGCCTGAGCATCTTCAGGGTACTGGAGACTCCCTTTCAGGAGTTTAGGGGTGACATCCGAATAGGTCTGTAGTGTCAGCAGATGAGACATTAAATGTAATGCAGTTGGAGAAGCAAAACTGCTAGTGGGGCGGGAGCTTTGGAAGGTGGTGATGTTGTTATTAGCACGGAAGCTGTAGACTGTAGACGGTTTAGGAGAAGAACTGTTGCTGTGAACTTGCCCATATACCAGCGACGACTTCAAGCTGTCACTAATCAGGAACGGCTCTTGGATTCAGCATTTAGGGATGCAGCTTACGTTATCTGCGATATATTAGGGGGATAGGGGGTTTGCTCTAGAATATCGTAGTACTCATCAAGTTCGTTTCTGGCCAATTGTGGAAGATTAGCTGGAGGGAATGGAACTTTATTTTAGTATAAATAAATAAATAAAGCTGAAGAAGAAATCGGACAGTTTAAATACTTGTGTTATCTGCTAAACGACAGTTGGCACCCTCCGACTGAAATAAAGAGCAGAATAGTTACAACAAGTTCGGACAGAGTCAGAAATGAGAAATTATTAAGAAGGGCGGGCGTCCAGGATAGGGAACTTTTTGGTTATGTAAAAATAAGAATATTGCATACTTAGGGCTCATATTACAAAGGTAACGATACACTTGAGATGTCTAGGACGTAAAAAGATGCCATGGCTGCGTAACAATAGCCAATGGGAAGCAATCCACAACGACGCCATGCTTCACAATGGTGTTAAAAATAGAATAATTTAATCCTGACTATCTAAAATACAAATCAACTATCTAAACAAATCCTAATCCGAACGGAATTTACGACGCACCTTGAAAATATGGCGCGAAAGAAGCCGAAATAAGCTAAAAATATCCAACCTCTATAATGAAGAAGAATAAGCAATTTTAGCAGCTACTACTTTTAGCAGCACCGTACAATTATTAGAAAAATCTTAAACAATACCAGTATGTACCTATTACTTACTAAACAAAGACTTGGCAAGCCAGTCAGGTGGTCTACTCTTTGTCAAAGAATAATAATCCCGATACCTCTCGTTACTTTGTATTAAATAACCCTCAGCATTTTAATCCTGTCATAAAATTTTATGCAAATGGACGCAAGACCTATCCGTTTCTAATTGTATAATGTATAATCCTCATTGATGTTGGACAACGCGGTCAATACCTTTTGGGTATTTTGTAAAAGTTTAGAAATGAAAATAGTGTTGAATGACTCAAAAAGTGATGTTTTGAAAAACTTAGGTAAAGGGACGCAACTACTATATTTTGAATGGATTTTGTTAGTATTCATCAATTGTATTAATACTGTTTACAATACAATAATTGTATTAATATTACGTAAATATTTAAATGCTTGATTAAATTAAATATACTTCGAATTAAAATCGAATTAAATTTTGTGTATTAAATTTACATAGAACGTACAGTTATCGTCACTCTATATGGGGTATTTGATTAAGTGTTACTATGTCCGCATCATATGAATGTTATTTAATAATCTCTTTCTTTTTCTTCTTCTTTTTGTGTAGACATGACTCTGTCTGTTTTTCAATGTGCCTCTAGTAAGTTGTCATTCCATCGTTTTCTTGGTCGTCCCTCTGATCATCTTCCTATAGGGGAACCGTCTCTCGCAGTCCTTACTACTTACTCTATTTCTTGTTATTCAGCTTATGTGGACGTTCCATTTGACTCTTGTTTCTTACCCAGTTCTTAATGTTCTCCACCTTGCATCTCCGTCGTTCCTATATCTGCACTTCGAGCTCTATCTCATAGTGTTTTACCATCCATTTTTCGAAAGGAATCTCTGCTGTTTCTAGCATTATTTTGTCCTTTCTGTATTAATTCGTGTTTCTGCTGCGTATGTCGTTGCTGGATGATGACTTTTTTGTAAATTCTGCTTTTCACTTCTTTTCTTCTTCTGTTTGTTTAAAAATCTCAAATAGGTATATTTAATTCGTCAAGACGAGAAATGAGAATTATAAGGTATTTTTTATAATTTTAAAATTGGCAATTACAATGAGCTTAATAGCCCAATAAATGACCGTTTTGGAATGTAATTTTCAGGGGCAACTCTGAATTGCATGAAACTTTGGATTTAGGTTCTCCTTACCCTTCACTTCAAAGTTGAATTTGTGCCATTGGTTGCTTTTACTTGGAGGGTGACAGTCACCTCTTCTCGGGGGTGCGAAACGCGCGTTTAAATAAGCCCGGAAATGGATAAATGGACAGATTATAAGTAACTTTCGTTCTATAAAGTTTTTTACTAAGTCAATACTTTTCGAGTTATTAGCGATTGAAAGTGTTGATTTTTCGACAAAAAGTTTTCGGACCGTTTTTCGCAAATAACTCAAATAGTAAATATTTTATTGAAAAAAATATTTTTAGCAAAAGTGTAGCTTATAAAAAACGAAAAAAATGGTGTATCAGTAAAGTCTGTACATTGAGTAAAAGCAAAGTTGTAGCTCATGGAAAATACGTTCTTATTCGTCTAATTCCAAATCGAATAATTCAACGCGAAATCACCGAAAAATTAAGCACTTTACGGGAAAAGCTTATTAACATTTTTAAAGGATCTAAAAAATATTTATATTTGTTTTTTACAAAAGTTTTTAGCATCCAAAATAAACGAGTAACACTGAAAAAAGGTTGTCCCCTTTTTTTGGTAAAAAAAATCGTGAAAACCTCCCTCTTTACCATTTATTTTAACTGTATGTGTATTGTTTATATATGATCTGTAAGTTTAATTGGTTTGAAATGCTTATTTTTAAAAAAATTTGGTTTTATAGTAAAAAAAATTTTCTAAAAATTTTTGAAAAAATTCCCTTTTTTCAAAATACCTTAAACAGTATTAGTGATAAGAAAAATCTCAAAGAGTAAAAAATGTAAGTTTTGCTATCATAAATATGTAGGTTTCACTCATTTCATCATTCCCCGTTAGAGGACAGTCTAACCATACTCCGGGGCAAATATATTAATTTTTGCACTTCTTCTTCGTTTCGTTATGGTTCAATTCAGTCTTCTTGTAAAGCCTCTTTGACAAGGAATAGATTCCGAAACATCAGGTGTCAGAGGATGGCAAGAGACTCGAATTTAATCAAAACGAAACGATTATTTTCTTTTTATTATAAATAGGTATGCTAGTTTTATTTTGCTTTTCCGTAAGACAAAAAATGGTTAAGATATGGCTGTCCAAAATTTGCATACAGTCGTGAACTCGTGATTAGTGACTCGTTCAAGCTTTTTCAACTATATCCCTTTCAAACACTTTAAACTGGTGAGACTGACAGATCATATAAATATTTACTTTTTGAGTTATTTGCGAAAACCGTCTGAAAACGTAGTCTTTTTGTCGAAAAATAAACATTTTCAATCGCAAATAACTCGAAAAGTATTGATTTACATAAAGAACTCTATAGAACAAAAGTTGCTTAAAATCAGTTAATTTATCCATTTCCGGTCTTATCTTAAACGTATGTTTTTTCACCCCCGAGAAGAAGTGACTGTCACCCCCCAAGTAAAAGCAACCAACGGCACAAATTCAACTTTGAAGTGGAGGGTAAGTAGAACCTAAATCCAAATTTTCATGCAATTTGGAGTTGCCCCTAAAAATTACACGGTATCACCGTATTTCCCGTTCATTTACTGGGCTATAATATAACTTTTTGGTCTTAATTGACAAGGTTGCATGGTTCACAATGATATTAATATTTCAACGACAGTCCTAATCGACTGGGTCATGAAGAAAGCAACGAAAAATAAAACAGGAATTAGATGGAATGCTTTCGGTCAGCTTGAAGATCTAGACTTTGCGGATGATATAGGTATGTCTGGTGTCCGAAAAAAGACAGCATTTGTAGAAAAAAACCAGAAAAGCTGTAAAAAGAAGCAAGAAAAATAGGATTAGAGTTTAACGCAAGACAAACCAAACTCATCAAGATAAATACGAAAAGGGAAATGGGGATATTCATTGAAGGATAAGAAGTGGAAATGTACAGAAGTTTTGCTATCTGGGAAGCATAATTTACGCTAGCGGTGGAATAAAAGAAGAAATTAATGGAAGGATAACTAAGGCCCAGAATGCGTTATATATGCTGAAGAAAACATGTGAGTCCAATAAATTAATAACCAAAACCAAAATCAGGATATTTAACACAAATGTAGAGAGCATTTTGCTATATGCAGCAGAAACTTGGAAATTAGAGAAAAAAGATTATACAAAGGGTTCAAACATTTGTAAATAGATGCCTGAGACATATTGAAAATATAATGGCCAAATCGGATAAGTAACAAGGAACTTTGGAGCAAAACTAATCAAGAGCCGATAGCCAAAACGATAAATAGACGCAAATACAAGTTTATTGGACCCATACTAAGGAAAAATGAAGATGATTTAACCAAACAAGCCCTGGATTACCAACCAACAGGAAAAAGAAAACAAGGCAGACCAATGACATCCTGGAAAAGAAATATTACCAGAAATCTAGAAGACAACGGGTTAACATTGAAAGAGGTGAAGCCCCTGGCCAAAAACAGAGATGAATGGAGGGGGAAAGTAGAGCCCCTATGTTCCAAATGGAACCAAGAGGAGTAAAGTAAGTAATATGTTTTATCAAATCAAATTCTTTCACCATGGATTGTCAAATTTTTAACTAAAGAGATACAGAACATTAAATTTTCCTACCAATTTAGAATTTCCAATATGTTACAGATATTGATACTCAGTTTAAAAACAATCCAAATGGTTTTGGAAATATGTTTATGATAGACGTTCTATTAATGGTTTTCCAAATCCTATATTTTAGAAGAATTAGTCTGGCCAATTCCTGTAAAGAATTAGTAATGGGCAAGAAACTGTTAATTTGTTCAAGGATTTCTTTCAAATTGTCTATACCCCTGGGGTTAACAACCTTCATATTCCCAATATTTTATCAATAACAATGTTGACGCAAATTATGGTGAATATGTTCAATAATGTGCAAGCTTGTTATAAACCTTATTTGCACTGCAGTGGTGCAGATACATTTTGAACATAACAGTTATGAAAAATAATCATTAAATACAATGTTTATTTTCGGTACAAGTTATGTGAGAGGATGCTGTATTTCTTCAAAGATAGTTACTATTCCGTTGTCACAAGGAGTAGCTGCAATCACCGCATTAAGCGATAATCAATTTGATAGAATGAATGGACATAAAGGTGCAATACAAAGAAATACGCTTATATAAATGGCTACCTGCGTTTGAGTGCATTGTGTAACTGCCACATAAGTAACGTCGATATTATTAGAGGATACTTGAAGCTATCTTTATTGTACAGTAAACGAGGATGTTATTACTTTATTGATGCTGAACTTAAAATAGGCGAATGCATTTTTTCTGGACAAAATCATAAATTTCTGTATGGAGACGTGGTAAGAAATTTACAACCGTTTGGAACGTGCTCATACAACTTTGTATTTACGTAAACTAGTTAAAAATTAATAGAAAAAATAACAAACTGAAAAGTCTCAGAAAGAAAAGTTTCAGGTTTAAATAACTATTTGCCATTTTAATTTTTATTATAATTGTGAATTCTGCATCTGAGACTTTTCAGTTTGTTTAAGAGATGTCGCTGAATTGCGTCCCAATGGAGATTTCAATGATCTTTGAAATTTCCCTTAAATAGATGGGCTGGCTGGTTTTCGCTTCAGAGGTGTACACGCTAGCTCTGCTGAGGAAGCCTGTAAGGCAGAAACAGCTGTCCAGGGATTGTGCATCCCTCTGAATCGAAAACAAGCAAAAACCATCTTTTACTTATCAGAAAAAATAACGTCAATAACAAACTCAAAAATAAACCTAGTTTTTTTGCTGTTATCCCTATTGTAGGGGAGGAAAGTATGCTAAATTTGCAGTTACTCGTGCGTTATGGGGACCTATTGGGTTGTGAAGAATAGGTTCTACAACCAAAAAAATTTAAGTGAAGTTTTCCATAAAGTGGGGGAGTTTCCATTTTTTAATTTAATTTTCCATTTCCAACAATCGTTTTGTCCGATTATAGCACCATCTATCTATAATTCGAAAAACTGTCTCGAACCCCCACCCTGCCTCCGTGAAGGGTCGTGTTTCCGTGTTTGGTAGGTACCATTCGATAGATTTTTCAAAAATATTGAATAGGTGTATTTTGCAGTTTTTCGACATTCATTTCGCGAAATATCGCGGGGTTCGTATTTAAAATTTTAAATTTACCCCCACCCCTCTCCGTGGGGGGTCGTGATGGGTATCATTCGATAGATTTTTAAAAAATATTGAACACGTATTTTTCAGTTTTCCGATCTGATGTTCATTTCGCGAAATATTCGCTTTTTATGTGAAACTTTCTGACTCGCCCATTTCCTTACGCCCCGCTCAAATCGTCAGATTTTTTAAATATAGGAACACTCTTTTGCATGTAGATACTTAACTTAACTCATCTTAATCTGACGATTTCGAGTTTTTCTAAGGATAGATTTTTTTTTTCGGAACAACCTTAACGAACTCCCCTATATTAAGATCCAATTCATATATGGTAGACGTAGGTACATTTACAGGGTACAAGGTTTCTCCCCGTGTGATATTCTCACGCGCTCGAGTAACTGCAATAATCCCCGCTTGGGCTCCCCTCCCATTAGGGGGCGACTTCTCTAATTACATTTGACCATACGTTTTTATCTTGTATCACCCAATACTAAATCTCCTTTACTGAAATGCATTGTTTAACTATCCTCCACTAGGATTTTTTTGTCTTGTCATTTCGCTTCTGGCTTTCCAATTGTTCATTTATTTGTAAAGATTGTCTACGAATTAGATTTTACTTCTGCCTTAACCATTTTAAGTTTTGTACTCTCATTTTCACACCAATGGGTACCATACCTTTTTCTTCTTTTTATTCTATGCTCTACCGACCATACTAATAAAACTGTTTCTGCTGCTATTAAATCGCAAGGATTTTCCTTTAGAAATACAAAAATATATTCAAAATATTAACATACGCATAATTCTGTATAAACCTCTCGCATGGCCATAAAAGTTCTTAGTCTTACTTAGATTAATACCTATAGTCTATAGTGGAACCTCGATAACTCGGATTAATCGGGACCGCGGCCGATCCGGGTTATCGAAAATCCGGTTAACCGGAGAATATGGTAAAAATTAATAAAATACGGTATACTTACAGATAAACTCCGTTATAATTGAAATCACATGAAATATATATGCACAGTACACATCTAAATTACTAAAAACACGTAATTACAAAACTAAGCAAACGGAAGCTAACAATACAAGATTGTACTACACACAATACAGTCACAATCGGAACGATGTTATGTTATTTTAGAACAGTGAAGACTCAGACCATTTTTTAAAAAATAATATTTTAAATAGTCCTTTAGTCTTTTTTAAACAATGCTAAGACAGTTTGATTGAAATAAATAAAGGAATACTACTACAGGTGCCTGTGTTTTCCGATAATTCAAGACAATGAACCTCGCTCTGCCATGCCGCCGTGTGCCATGAGTCCTTTTTATTATCGTATAGTTCAAATTACACAAATGCACATTATCTCTCAAATATTATATTACATACATACATTTTTATTTTGAATTGTTGAAATGTTTCTCTGATGAAAATCGGTCCGAGTTATCTGGGGCCAACTTATTGGGGTTCCACTGTACTTTGTGCTTTGACTCCTTTTGTTAGTTTTGTGAAACTCCGATATTGTCCGTTAGTTCGATAGTTCTAGATATTGAGCCGTATGCCTTCTTGAGGTCTATAAATGCTAAATAGCCGTTTTGTCTATCCTATTGTCTATAAATTGTTTTAAACTATAAATGTAGCGTCTAATTTATACATAAGATCGGTTTCTATACCACCCGATGACTTAGTCCATTTCGTGTGATGCATAGTGTGCCATAGAAAGATCCCAATTAAACTGAGAGGAAAATTATATAAAATTACCGTACCACCGTACCTAAGGCGAGCTATAACGTATTGAGGTGAATCTTTTGCAATTAAAAAGAATTTTTTAAAAGGAATGTTTATATGAATTAAGGGATGAGTAATAAAGATATACAATTACAAATAGCTATACATATTAGTTCAAGTGGCAAAAATTCTGTGCCAAAATAGGAGAGCTAGGTTAAGATGGAATAACTAGAATCAATATCTGGAGAAATGCAGTGAAGACTTAGAAGAGATGATTAAAAGAAAAAAAGATTAATTTCATAAATGGTTGAAGGATGATAAAACTCAAAGAACACGAGATGAATATTTTACCCTCATTCAGGAAGTGAAGCAAACAGTAGGCCTAAAGAAAAACGAATATTGAGAGAGAATGTGTAGAGCCATAGACAACACGATTGACCATAATAGATCAACGAAAACTTGGAAAAAATAAAAAATATTAGAAAAAAAAAACAAGATAACAAATAAAATTTTACAAATAATTACACCAAATGTTACTACAAGAAAAAATATCCAAAAATGAAAGGTTGCAGATTTAAACTAAAACTAAAGCCTAGAAGACGAGACTATTAAAGAAATAAAAATAGGTCGGGAAGAGCGATCTGCAGAAACATTTCATGGGTTGATATGGAACAATATTTTCATCAAAGAAAAGAAATAAGTACAGTAGAATTTACCTTTTTGAGAAGATTTCTTCAAATTGTCAGAAGGGACAGAATAAGAACTAAGGAAATATGGAACCGGGTGGAAGTAGTATAGGTATACTTAATAACAAAAAAATTGAAAAACAAAATCCTACAATGGTACGGTCACGTTCAAATAATTCCAAGCGACGACCAAAAACAGAAATGCATAGGAACATCTAGGAAGAAAACATAAGTATATAGGTAATGCAATGATGAAGAGAAATCTCAAAAAAACGAACTGGGAGGATACCAAGCTGTGGAGGGTTAAAAGGGCAAACTCATAATGGGAAACCTCTAAAGAAGAAGAATTGCTATACACTAGATAGTTTGTTGATGGCGATAGACGGATGGATCATCGACAAAATATTTGTTTTATTTGTGTTTTACTGAATTTTAATCGTAATATCTGTATTTGTGTACATCGTTTTGACTGCTTTCATTAGATGCATTAGGTATACTCCTCATATACATTAGATATGAGTTAAATAGGTTACATATACCGAATATGTTTCGTTTTAAACAAAATTAAAGTACACAGTAATGGTATTGAAAATGGCTGAACAAAAATGGTTCCGCTCATAGCGAAAGCCATTTCTAATGAAACTCCAAACCGACATAACTACCAGTAGCATCGTACCACGATACCCGACACAATACCATAATAATAAAAGATTCCGTTATAATGTAGTTCTTGGGCACACACATTGTTAGTTTATTAGATAGCAGTCAACAATCACTCAAAAACCGGACGTTAGACAATTAACGCCGACATATCGGCACTTTTTATTGTCGACAACTCTTTATTAGAAATGATAGTTTCGATTTGATAAATTTTTTAACGTACATGTACCTACCTACTAAAAAATTTAGAAATTTTTAGTATTGTTGTTGATAATATGTATTTATGATCACCCGCCAAAATAACCGGCGACAAACTTTTACTAATAGTCCAGTCAGATATTTGTAAAGACAAGACGAATGAGCTGAATAAGGTCCAATTTGGGACTTCAAAAACATGCCAAAAAGTTTACCATTACCAACCAACCACTCAACCCCAATTTTTTTACAATTCTAATGAGATCAATAAAATGTATGGCTTCCAATGTCCGATTGCTGTGGAATTTCTATTGTTAGAACCTAATCTTCAAAACCTATTACAGTACAATTTCAATTTTGAATTTTGCCAGCAAATATGAGGCATTTCATTTTTGCGATTAGCATTAATTGGAGATATTATCTCCAAATCTTCAGTGTTGCCTCTAAAACTCGTGACGGATATGCTGCTGCATACAGGGCCGACGATAACTGGCCTGCAAGGGATTCACTGCAGGCTGTCGCCCCTGTTTGGGGGCGCCAAAATGAGCTTTTTTTGCTGGTGTTATATAAAATACCAATTTAAAAAAATCGAAGGGCACCTTATACCCTAGCGCAGGGACTGGCTGCATATTACGGTTAATAGACTACTCGCACTATACATATACATATCTACACACTCCTGCTTACTCACAGACTTGTATAGTATTGACGGACGATCTAAAAATAATAAAATCAGTGGTAGGCCATCGCGATGTGATTTAAAAATACGAAATCAGAACCGAAACGAATACTTTAGTGAGGCAAATAAAAAGGGAGCACTGGCAGAGTTTCTCAAAACAGATGGAACACGACTTCTACGGATCACAAAAAGAAGTATGGAGAATGATCAGAGGGCAAAGAAAGGAGATGAACGAATTAATAAAAGCAAAACACATTCAGAAGGAAACATGGGCAGACTACTTCCGATCTCTATTTGCTAAAGGCGACGATAATGAACCACCAACACCTGAAGTTACGACAAATGAAGAAATAAACATCGATGAGGGAGAGGTAAAGGAAGCATTAAGAAAATTAAAAAATAGAAAATCTCCAGGAGAGGACAGATAATCGAACGAACTCCTAAAGTACGGAGGACAAGATCTAACTAAACAACTATTAAAACTAATACAAAAAATAATAGAACAAAACAGAATACCACATGAATGGAGATCAAGCTTCGGGAAGGTCATGCACTGACGCTATATTTATAATGAGGCAAGTTCAAGAGAAATCGTTGGAATCCAACAAACCGGCATATTTATGTTTCGTGGACCTTAAGAAAGCATTTGACAGGGTCACATTAAAGGACGTTATCCACTTGTTATACTCGAGAGAGGTACCTCTGGGAATAATTAAAATGATAGAAAACATCTACCAGAACAACACAATAAAAGTAAAAGTGGAAGATGAACTAACTGACCCAATTGAAGCCGACAATGTGATAAGACAGGGGGATTCCTTGAGTCCTTTATTGTTCATTGAAACAGACTGTATGACTTGTACACACTTCTAAAAAAGGTCAAACCGGCAAACAGGTGTATGTTCTCAAAGAAATTGAAAGTGTGTAAAAAAAAACACACACACTTTTTTACACACTTTCAATTTCTTTGAGAACATACACCTGTTTGCCGGTTTGACCTTTATTGTTCAACCTGATCATGGACGAAATAATAAAAAAAGTAAGAACTAAAAAGGATAACAAATGGGAGAAAAACAACTTAAAATAATCTGCTATGCGGACGATGCAATACTAATCTCTCAAAGTGAAGATGATTTACAACGTATGCTGCACCAATTCAACATAATCGCCAGAAAATTTAACATGTTAATTTCCTCAAAAAAGACAAAATGCATGGTTATAACAGCAGATCCAATACGATGTAAATTGGAGCTGGAAGGTCAGATAATAGAACAAGTGATGGAGTTTAAATACCTAGGCATCACACTATCTAGCTACGGAAGACTCGAAACCGAAGTGGAAGATCAAGTGAATAGAGCAAACAGAGCCGCAGGTTGCCTGAATGACACAATATGCCTTACCTGGGTAAGAAACAGAAGAATAGAATGGAATGACCACATAAGCCGAATGACAACAAATAGGGTAGTCAGGACAGCGAGAGACGGTTCCCCAATAGGAAGACGATCAGTGGGAAGACCACGAAAACGATGGAACGACAACTTACTAGAGGCACATTGAAAAAACAGACAGAGTTATGTCTATACAAAAAGAAGAAGAAGAAGAAGAAGAAGAAGAAGAAGAAGAAGAAGAAGAAGAAGAAGAGCAAACTGGTTATCATGACTAACTATATTGATTTTTCGGTTATTTTGACGGCGCACCAATAGTTATCTAAAATATTCCTAAACAATAAATAATATAGTACTGAAACTATTGGCGCCCATACTCATGGGGGGCACGACCCCCCTGCTAGCTTTTCGGATGCTTTAAATTAAATATTGTCAACCAAAGTATACAACATGTAATGTGCAACATATTCACGTCTGGCCCCCTCTATAAATTTTTACATGGGCTCCCATGACTGAAACGTTTAATTCTGAAGAGTAAAAGTTAATAAAAATGCGTACAAAAAATTACTTTGTTGTTTTTTAAGCGAGTTATTTAAAATTATATTTAAGACGGTTAATCAAATTGTTGATTTAATAAAAAGTACAATTGTTAATAATTAAATTATTGTAGTAGTAAATGTTATAATCTCTTTTTAGCAATGTACATATTTTTAAAACATTTATTTCTCATTGTATTATAAAAAAAAATCAAACCAGCAACCCGAACAGAACCTAATTCGGGCTAATTTTTTGGCTATTTAACACGCACACCGAATTATATCCAAACAGGCGAATAATGTATCGCCAGAGGGATGATTAGATTCATAATTTTGATTAAAATAATTATTAATTTGTCGGTAATTTAACGGTTAATGAGTTTTTTTTTGACTGTATGACGAGCGCTATTATAAAAACATTAAACTCGATCAAAATCGTTTGTAAAAAGTTAATGCGATATCTACATTATTCAACTATGAAGCACTGCAGTGTTGCAGATAAATAACATGTGAACAATTATAATAAACGTATCTTACAGATATATTTAAATAGAGACATTGAGTTTAATATACAGTGTGGACGGTTAGGTTGAAATAAATTTAATATTTTTTTTATTTAATTACATTTCTGCCTATCGTTCATATCAATGCCAAGCCGCTTTCTTGACACCTACTGTCTGAACATTTCCTCCCAGATTTGCTTTGGTCTTCCTTCCTACTCTACGCCAGTCAATGGGAGCAAAAATAGGATATTACCTCCGAATCCTATCCTACTGCATGGATTTTAATGAAATTTTGGGAATAGCCTCCACTTATCTCCTAATTCAAAGTCTACCCTATGCCGATGTGTGCTTTTATCTTGGGGGTGGTTCCCACCCCTTCTCGGGTGTAGAAAATTTCTTGGTTAAAATAACCACGGAAGTGGCTAGAGAACTTAATTGTAAGCAAAAACTGTTCTATAATTTTTTTTAAACTCAATATTTTTTGAGTTATTCGTGGTTGAAAATTTGCCATTTTCATTGAAACAACACCTTTTCGAACGGTTTTTTGCAAATACATATCTTAAAAACTGTGCATCTAACTAAAAAAGCTATATAAAACATTTTTGTAGCTTATAAAAAATCAAAGACACTAGTTCCTTCATAAATCTTCTAGTTAATAACTAGTTATAATATAAAAAGAGATATGGTAGGTGAAAATAGTTTGTTTTTTTGGTGCATGCTTAAATCGTTGTATTCAACTTGAAATAACAGACAAACGGTCGATTTCAGGTGTATGTTACCAACAATTTTTGTAGTGCTTAAAAAGATCTTTAAAATGAGTAATATTAAAGGTATATTGCATTCAAACTAAGCGAGATATGCTGCAAAAAAATGATGATTAATGTATTTTAAGAAAAAATGGCAAGTATATTTTTAACCTCTCATACACCAGAATTTTAATGCATCATTTTACTTCTAAAATACCTTTTATTATAGTATTATGCACGGGTTCATAAAGTTGGACGGGTTTAAAATAAATGGTTTTTGAAAAAAAAATAAGATCAATTTATAGAGCGCATTTTTATATTTCCTAAAAAATCTTCTTTTTCTACATCATGTAACTTGAAAATGATAAGAGATACTATAATGAAACACAAAACACAATTTTTATTCAAAAAAATCCTACATTTTTGTGTGGTACCTTTTTTTCGTATCTCTTATACTTTTCAAGTTACATGGAGAAAAAAGAAGATTCTTAAGAAAATTTAAAAATGCGCTCTATAATTCGATCTTATTTTTTTCAAAAACTATTCATTTTAAACCCGTCCAACTTTTTGAACATAGAAATAACACTATAATAAAAAGTATTGTAGAAGAAAAACGATGCATTTAAATTTAGATGGATGAGGGGTTAAATGTACTTTTTTTGTACAAAAAATACATTTTTTTTAAATTCCATTAGTCATCAATTTTTTTGCAGAATATCTCGCTTACTTTAAACGTAATCGACATTTAATGTTGCTCATTCTAAAGGTCTTTTCAATCACTACAAAAGATATTGGTAGCATTATACAACTAAAATCGACCGTTTCTTTTTAATTTCAAGTTGAATACACCTATTTCAGCATGCACCAAAAAAACAAACTCTTCTCACCTACCATATCTCTTTTTGTATTATTAGTGTGACCAACTAGTCCGAAAAATCCGGGACATGACCTGAATTACGAAGTCGTGTCCCGGCGTCCCGGACAAGGCTTCCGGGCCATTTGAATTTTCAACGCTTTGGTAAAATTCTATTTTGAAATTTTGAATACATTATTCTTCTAAGAATTCACATCAAATTGAATTGGTGCCATGAAAAAAGTCGGCAATTTCTAGAATGTAATACTAATACCACATCCAAAACGCATGCAATTTATATCGAGGTATTATAGTTCTATGAAAACTCAAACTGTGGACTGTTTTTTCGTTTCAGTATTTTAATTCCCTGGTATTTGGGATAAAAGGCTTAAGTCAGAATTTCACAACAATAATATTTTGATGTTTTGACATGCTAATAAAAAGAGCCGATTGTTTTGGCCCAGAAGGGTCAAAGCCCTTTATCCCAAACATTAGAGAATTATTGTCTTCTGAAAAGACGATTCAAAAACAATAACTAACATGGATGCACATAATAAAATGATTATAATAATATTAAAGTTTTATATTTAAAACAAAAATGGCCCGATTTTCATTGAAAAGTCCCGGATTTAAGGTATTTTTTCAGCCTTGTCCCGAATTCGACTGAATTGGAGTTGGTCACACTATGTATTATGACTAAAATTATGAAGGAAAGAATCTCTTTCTTTTTTTTTATAAGCTACAAAAATGTTTTGTATAGTTTTTTTCGTTAGATGCGTAGATTTTAAGGTATTCGCAAAAAACCGCCCGAAAAGGTGTCATTTTTCAATGAAAACGGCCGATTTTCAACCATGAATAACTCAAAAATAATTATTGAGTTTTCAAAAAAAAAATTATTGAACAGTTTTGGTTCTCTAGCCACTTCCGTGGTTATTTTAACCAAAAATTTTTACACCACCGAGAAGGGGTGGAAACCACCCCAAGATAAAAGCGCACATCGGCATAGGGTAGACTTTGTTTATTGAGCTATTCTCTACTTATTGTAAAAATATACTATAAATCAATGTAGTAGGATGAAATTTGGAGCCAAATAACCTCATTGACTGCCCTACTCATCCTAGCAATTTTTTGTGTGGTGAAATGTGAAATAAGACTCCCATGTGAAGAAGGGGGGTAACAACTAATGTTAGGACAGGTATGGGAGAGACTAATAAATTCCATAATATAATCCAATGAAACTTAAAGGAAAAGTCTATAAAACTGCCACATAAACTGCCACAGCTATGATGTACGGAACTGAATTTTGGGCACTTAAAAAGAAAGAGGAACAACGAATGCATGTGGAGGAAATGGGAATGCTTAGATGGATGAATGGACTGACAAACAGGGATTAAATTAAAAATGAATGTATTAGGGAATATACAATATATTAAACTGACCTTGATACAAAAGTTTATCCTCGTACGACGAACTCCTACGAAGAAGTGGAATTATTTTACCGGGATATCGAGGAAGTACTGAAAATAGCGAAAATTAGAGCAATCACGATAGTTCTAGGTAATCTCAATAAAAAGATTGGAAAGGGGCAAAGTTAGGGTCTAACAAATCGCAACGAGAGAGGTAGTTAAGGAAAAAGTAGTTAAGAACCATATAGACAAATGAAAGATACCGTAATGCTGTTAAAGCCGTGAAAGCATCTCCCGGAAGAGACGTGACCTCACATCAAACCAATAAAAAAATCGAATTTTTCGTTCATATCTTGACATTTTGATTATTTAAACTGTTCATATTTTGCAAAATTGGATATTTTTAAATGTTCCGGACCATTTTGAGTGAGAGGATAACTCAAATAATATTATTTAAGTTATTTTCAAGCAATTTCTGCAAAAAAATTTGAGTCACTTCTCAACGTCCATCTCAAAACAGATGCGCCCTGGACTATAAAGTAACACTCTGAATACTCAGTATCGGAATTAGTGATGTAACGAATATTCGTATTCGCATTCGCATTCGCGAATATTCGCATATTTTTGCATATTCGCATTCGCATCCGCATTCGCGAAGTTTGTGCGAATGTTTTGCGAATATGAATATCAGAAAAAAAATCATTTGAAGATATTATTAGGTTAATACATAATATGAAAATCTATTCACTTCTCAACTTTTCTTTTATTAAGGAAAGGTAACTTAACCTCGAATAATCACATTATCAGCTTTCACTTTATTTTATTATTTGGTATTATGTGATAAAGCTTAATATTCAGATTGATTTACACTAAATACCAATTAACTTTTCAATATAAATTTAGGCAACATTACAAAATAGAAACAAATTATTAAAAAACTGGACATTCGCATTCGCATCCGCATTCGCGAATGTCGGTAGCAGATATTCGCATTCGCATTCGTATTCGCGAATGTTTAAAAAATGACATTCGTTACAGCACTAATCGGAATCAGTGTTTTTAAAATCAGATACTAGCAGATTTATTTAATACAGTGATCAGCGCGCTAATAACCGGCAGAATAATGCAAAAGATGGAAAACATAATATTAAGTTGTGAGATAAAAGAAATGAAACTTGTGGAGGTAGGGAATTTAGCGATAAAAACCTATAAATTATATATTATATTTATTGTTTCCCACCTATAGACGTATCGGATGAGTTTGGCAACTGCCACTGTGACAGTAACAGTTTTAGTTGCATACTCCTCTGATACGTCTAAAGATGGAAAACAGTATATAGAATGGAAATTTATAGGTTTTTTTCGCTAAATTTCCCACCTCCACTTCACTCCACTCCATTTCTTTTTATCTCACAACTTAATATATTTTCCATCTTTTGCGTTATTCTGTCGGTTATTCGCGCGCTCGTCACTGTATATCATATTATACAGAACGGAAAACATAATTTTGTGAGATAAAAAGAAATGAAACTAGTAGAGTTGGGAAATTTAGCGATAAAAACCTATAAATTTACATTATATTTATTGTTTCCCACCGACGTGTCAGAGGAGTATGTCAACTAAAATGGTCACTGTTACAGTCGCAGTTGCCAAACTCATCCGATACGTCTGGTGGGAAACAATACATAGAATGTAAATTTATAGGTTTTTATCGCTAAATTTCCCAACTATACTAGTTTCATTTCTTTTTATGTCACAAAATTATGTTTTCCATCTTTTGCCTTATTTTGCCGGTTATTAGCGCACTCATCACTGTATATTATAATTCACCCCTGTACACCAGCAATAGAAAATAGAAAATAAATTGGAATTGTGATTACTTATTGTAGCTAGGGTATGGTTAGTACCTATGTAAATACAAATTATTTTATTGAGACTTCTTGTTGTTGAAATGCAAAATAATAATGTTGTATACTCTAGAAAGATAATAAAATAAATGTAATCTGATGATAAAGATTCGCTGGTAAATACTTTGTGTTTGTTAAAAGTTGTTTTTTTAAATCTTATCATTTGTAATTACACACGAGATTTAACATTACCGATTTGTATCTCGAGTGACAATTTGACAATCAATTTCTGTCAAATTGTCACGAGAACAATACAAATCGGTAATGTTTAAGAGCTCGAGTGTAATTCGGTAGGATTATTTCATGAATAAAACTTGTATTTTTAAATCATTTTAACTAATGTTTTATTGATATCTTCGCCCGAATATTTGCTAAACCGTATAGTGTTTTCTTTGACAAATTGTAAAACATTAATTGTCATTAATGCCACTGAATGTTTATTTTTGCGTAGCAACGAAGGAGATATGTCGCGCTACTTGACGACGGGAAATTTTCAAAAAAAATTGTCAACATTAATATCACAAGAGAGTGAGAATAAATTGACAATAATGCGACAATTTTTCGAAAACTTGTTGCTTGGCAATAGACACGAGGGCCCGCAGGGCTCGAATGATTATTGTCGAATGACAACTTTGAGAAACAAATAGATCGAGTATTATTTTCTTATTTAATCTTGCTATCGTGTTATATTCGAAACATTATTTTTTAATACTCGCGTACAAAATTCAAGTCTTTGTAAATGAACTAGAGTTGCACAAGTTTGACTTGAATGTTTGAACTTGACTTGAGTTTGACTTAATTTCAAGTCAAACTCAAGTCAATCCTTCTGACAAATATTTCAAATCAAGTCAAACTGGTCAATCGTACAGGTTTGAAAATTCAAACTGTTTGTCAAACTAGTTTGAAAGAGTTTGAAAAATAATTTATTTAGTAGATATACTTTTTTGTCGAGATTGACATGTTAGTTGCCAATTAAGATAAGAAAATTAATAATACAATGAGTGTCACACAAAAGTAACTTAATACAGGAAGCGATTATAATCAAAATACGGTCGTAAATTTAAATTTCTTGAAAATGATTCCTGAATGCTTAGAACTGCTTGCTGGCAAGTTTCGTTTTATTCATATAACTTTTTTATATTTGAGTGTTACTAGATTAAAACAAAGAATTCGGTGGATAGTTTTTTTATCATACGAAGTGAAATTTAATCTACTTTGGGAGCGTCCAAGTATTACGTAACGCAAATTGGGGGGGGGGGTCATATAAAACGTTACGGCGCGTTACACGGGGAGGGGGTAGGATGGTTCGAACAGCGCATTACGTAACATTGTTTTTTTAACTTAAATAAAAAAACTACCAAATCACAATCTTCCACCTTTTCAACTTTCGTTTATATTTTACATAGAACCCCTGGATTGTATTATATTGCCCCCTCACGTTCCGCTCATGTTACAATAGGACAAAATAGTATTCAAGTGAAAAAATCTTAAAATTTGTATTTAGCAGATCAAGCACAGTAACACGTGTCTCAATGGAGAGCTCAAAATAAAATGATTTGGAATTTTTATGACTTTCTTTTATTAAAAAAGGCATTTATTTATCTTAGGGCCAGTTGGAACAAACATCTGGTACCAAGCTGCTAGTTCACTCAAAAATATAATACAAAAGTATTGCTGTATATTCGTTGGTATTTCTTTAAAATTCAAAACTAACCATTGGGTTATTAGACCTGGATCCTGCGTACCAAAAAAAAGTTGATTAATAGCAAGCTGAAAATTTTTTAATAGCTTAACGGTGTCTAGTCGGACAAACTTAGATGCACGGGAACACTGGAACGTTGGAAGTTTTAATTGTAGAACAGTTTAAAAATTTGGAACGTCAGATTACGAAAACGTCCCATGTATTTTGTCGGACATAACATCCAATTGTTTTGTTACCCTTTCATTAAACTCTCATGCAAAAATCAGACTGCTATTGCTATTACTAACCAACATGATTCCTGTCACTTGACATGTTCTTCATGTTCCACTCATTAAAATGCCCAGTTGGTGATAAACACCAGTCTGATTTTTGGATGAGAGTTTAATGAAATGGTAACAAATCAGTTGGAAGTTCTCTCCGACAAAATACATGGAACGTTTACGTAGTCTGACGTTGCAAATTTTTAACCTGTTCCACAATTAAAACTTCTCCTGTTCCAGTGTTCCCATACATCAAAGTTTGTCTGACTAGACACCGTTAAGCTATTAACAAATTTTCAGCTTGCTATTAATCAACTTTTTTTTGGTACGCGGGATCCAGGTCTATATGGTTTTATATCTACAATTTAAATTTCATTCGGATACAAATGCTGGGTTTAAATGTTTAAAAAATTAATGTATAATATGTATTAATAGTATGGTATAACTAGACCCAAACCCAGACATCCAAAGTGAAAGTTATCCTCCAACACCAAATTGTTCTATATGGTCCACATAATGTTAAGAAAAAAGTCACACCATTTTGAGCGTCGGGTTTGGGGGGGGGGGGGAAGCGTCATTTTTCGTCGATATTTCTAAAACTATGCGGTTTCTAAAGGATTCTACATAAAATTTAAAACAAAAAAGGTCCTATACATACATATTTGTTATAAAATCAACGGTTCCAGAGTTACGGAGGGTGAAAAGTGGAAGTTTTCGATACTTTTTATATTTTTTGGGCAATTTATAATATTATTACTGATGAAAGAAATTTTCTTTAACAGGATTGTGTTTTGTAAATAAAATTTGCTATTTCAGTGGCATGTTAGTGATAAGCCCTTAAAGAAACGTCAACCTCACCACCCAAAATCATCATCAATTGCCCAAAAAATATAAAAAATATCGAAAACCTCCACTTTTCACTCTCCGTAACTCTGGAAGGGTTGATTTTATAACAATTATATATAGGACCTTTTTTGTTTTAAATTTTATGTAGAACAATTTTATATAGAACATTGTTTACGCTAAAGTATAGTTTTAGAAATATTGACGAAAAACGTAAAAAAACTACTAATTTACCGATTTCTCCCCAATCTCCCCTCCAAACCGGACGCTCAAAATGGTGTAACTTTTTACTGAACAATATGTGGACCATATAGAACAATATGGTGTTGGAGGAAGACTCTTACTTTGGATGTTTGGGTTAGGCCTTTTTTTGACCAGTTATACTATACTACCTCCGTAACTTTGGAACCGTTCATTTTAGAATGATTATGCATTGAGCCTTTTTTATTTCAAATTGAATGTAGAACATTTTGTATAAAAGGTTGTTCATGCTAAACCGCATAGTTTTAAAAATATTGACGAAAAACGTAAAAAACTACGAATTTACCGATTTCTTTCCCCTCTCCCCTTCAAACCCGACGCTCAAAATGGTGTGACTTTTTTCTGAACATTATGTGGACCATATAGAACAATTTGGTGTTGGATGATAACTTTCACTGTGGATGTCTGGTTTATGCCATTATTTGGATCAATTGTATCATACTACTATAAGACGCTATAAGCTTTCTTAATAATTATTATCCTAACTGGCGCGTTTATTTGGTTTTATTTTGTCTGTCTGCGGTTTAAATATCATATCAGCCAATACATTTCTATTTATTAAAATTTGTCAAAAAAATTTTTTTGGAACTTGTTGGAAGGGGGGGATTTCCCCTACCCCCCACCCATTACTCCCGCCCGTTGATCCACCACTGAACAAATAAACACGTTGCGTAATATTCAAACTTTTCAAACTGTTTGAAGATGTTTGAATTCAAGTCAAACCTAAAGATATCGAAATCAAGTCAAGTCAAACTTTTTTATACAAAAAGTTTGATTTTCAAGTCAAGTCAAGTTTGTTGAGTAAAATCAAAACTAATTTGACTTGATGCATCTCTAAAATGAACATTCAGTGACATGTATCACAATTAATGTTTTACAATTTGTCAAAGTGAACAGCATGCGCAGATTTAGGGAATATTCAGACGAATATATCAATAAAATATTGGTTAAAATTATTTATAAATGGGTACAGTTTTATTCATGAAATAATCTTACTGAATTACACTTGATCTCATTTATTCCGTTCAATTTCTTAATGTGACAGTTGTCAAAACTAGAAAACTCGTTGTTCGTTGTCATTGAACACAAACAAAATACTTTATTTTCAGTCTAATACTGTAATAAAATAATAATACTAAAATAATAATAATCTGATTTTACAGAATTAAACACTTGATGAAAAATCTTACCACATGATTTGAAATTAAAATCATTCAAAAATAATCGCTGAAATTTTTATTTTTCTAAATTTCTATTGGTCAAAATATCTACCAATGAAATAATCGATGGAAACACAAATTGTCTTCCGTTTTGGCTGCTGCTTCAAAAAAATCTAAAATAGTGTTTTTTAAGAAAAAAATTCACAACAAATTTTAATGATTAGGGTCTATTGTTAATTCCAAAAATTGAAGAAAAAGATCTTCTGTGTAAAAGGTATATTTATTTGAAAACCCCAATAAATAAATATACCTTTTACACAGAAGATCTTTTTCTTCAATTTTTGTAATTAATGGTATACAGAGCTACAGGAAATTTTTACTTATGGATTTTATTGTTAATTCGGTTTTAGTTGTATGGAACATGTATCGTGTAGACTATTTTTTCTATTTATTTTAACATGGTTTTTACTTAAAGTCTACAAACACTACTTTTATTGAAAGTCTAATCAACCACTACAACCATTACAACCACTAATTTCAGTGCAAGTATTATAATTTCTATTAAGTATTGTATCTGGTACTTACATTCCATGTCAAATCACTCAGGCAAAAACTTTTCTATCTCCGATTTTTCTGAAACTTGGTGTATAGCTTCTGCGGGACGTAAAAATAAGATATATAAGGTCAAAAAATCTTCTTCTGCTTTTTTTTCAAAATATTATTTTATGCGATTTTACAGTAATCTGGTGTTTATTTAAACAAACTTGCATTTTCTATAGTAAAGTATCAATGGAAAACATAATATTTTAATGTAAGGGACTCAAAAATGTCATTACATGGCATTATAACAAGTTATTTTCATTAAAAAAAACGTTTTTGATCAACTTTTATAGTGTAGAAAACGTTAAAATACCGTTTTTGACATTTTCCTCCATTCCCAAAATACATCATAATCGATTTGGCTGAAAATTTACCCACAGATAGCCAAAACATAGGACTTTAAGTGGTTAGAAGGATTTGAATTATATTACAATACCAAAAAAGTTGCATGCAATATCATAGTCAAAAATATAGGCGTCTACTGTAAGTACAATTAACTCGGAAACTATCGACCGCTTTGGCTATATGTGGGCAAATTTTCAGCGAAATCGATTATGATGGATATTGGGAATGGAGTAAAATGTAAAAAACGGTATTTTAACGTTTTCTACACTATAAAATTTGATCAAAAACGTGTTTTGAATCAAAATAACTTGTTATAATGCCATATAATGACATTTTTAAGTTCCTTCTATTAAAATATTATGTTTTCCATTGATACTTTACGATATAAAATGCAAATTTGTTTAAATAAACACCAAATTACTGTAAAATCGCATAAAATAACATTTTGAGAAAAAAAAAAGAAGAAGATTTTTTGACCTTAAATATCTTATTTTTACGTCCCGTAGATGCTATATACCAATTTTCAGACAAATCGGAGATCCAAAAGTTTTTTGATCCAAAATTGAGTGTTTTGAAATGGAATCACCCATTTACATGGAGTTGAGCCACAATTATTAGTGTAATGAAAATTACATTTTTAATTAACTAATGTTTGGCGTTTCGATTTCCATTCCAAAAATCGTTCTCAAAAACAAAGGAATTTTCTGAAAAATTCTGGGATGACTCCCAGAATCACAATCTTCATAGAGTTTTTAGAATAACATTTTTGAGAACAATTTCAGGAGTGGAAATCGAAGCGTCAAACAATAGTTAATCAAGAAATATAATTTTCATTGCATCAATAATTGTGGCTCGATCCCATATAAACATATAGCCCGATCAAACAATAATCTGGCTCAAAAAAAATAAAGGAAGGATGAAAAATTGGGAATAGGTAGTTGAAATCGTATTATTATATAAGAAAAGGTTTACAATTCTACACCCCCTCCATTTTATAAAAATAGAGGGAAATGCCCCTTCTCGGGGGTGAAAAAATATACATTCAAAATAAGTCCGTAATTAGATAAAATGACTAATTCTAAGCAACTTTGTTTTATAGAGTTTTTTAACTAAGTCAATACTTTCTGAGTTATTTACGAGTGAAATATTATGTATATTCATTTTTAACAACAAAAAACATGTTTTTCGACGGTTTTTCGCAAATAACTCAAAAAGTAAGTATTTTATCGAAAAAAGTAAAAATACTTATAGCTTATAAATAGTGAAAAGAATGGTGTACGCATGAAGTCTGTATACACAGAAGTGGAGTTGTAACTTGTAACTAATGAAAAATAGGTCTTTATTCGTCCAATTCCAAATCGAATATTTCAAAGTGAAATAACCAAAAAACGGAGCAATTTCCGGGGAAAACTCATTAAAACTTTTTTAAAGTGTTTAAAAAAAAGGTTATTTTTGTTTTTTTTAAACTTCTAACATTAAAAGTAAGTGAGTTACGCTCAAAATATTGTTGCTCCCTTTTATATTTTGGTAAAAACAATCGCAAAAATCACCCAATAATTAGCATACCAAATAAAATTAATCGTTACCGCTTCACAAGTTGCTTTGTTTATGTATTCTTTATAATGATCTATAAGTCTTATTGGTTCAAACTGTTCAGTTTTGAAAAAAATTGGTTTTAAAATAAAAAAAATTTCTGATTTTGAAAAAAATCCTTTTTTTTTTCAAAATAACTTAAAAATGCTTGCTATAACTTAAAAATAACTTGTTTTCTGATTATTTTGGATTTTTTTGTTTTCCTGGTAGACAAAAATTGGTTATGCTATGACTGTTCAAAATTTGCATTCACTCGTGATTAGTGACTTCTTTAAGCCATTTTAACTGCTTACATCCTTTTCAAAAAGAATCACTTTGAACCGATGAAACTTACAGATCATATAAAGAATACATAATAAAAGTAAAGTGTGAAGCGGTAACGATTAAATTTATTTGGTATGCAAATTAGTTGGTGATTTTCGCGATTTTTATACAAAAAAAAATAAAAGGGAATAATTATAATGTTAGAAGTTCTTTTAAAAAACAAAAATATACCTTCTTTAAAACACTTTAAAAAAGTTGTAATTACTTTTTCCTGAAAAGTGCTCCAATTTTTGGTTATTTCTTGTCGAAATATTCGATTTGAAATTTGACAAAGACGGACCTACTCCTCATTAGCTACAACTCTGCTTCTACTTGGTCAACAGACTTCATGCGGACACCATTTTTCACTACATTTTCGCTAAGAATACTTTTTTCGATAAAATACTTACTTTTTGAGTTATTTGTGAAAAACCGTCCAAAAGCATGTTTTTATTTTGTTAAAAATGAACATATTCACTTGCAAATAACTCGAAAAGTATTGACTTAGTAAAAAAAATCTATAGGACAAATGTTGCTTAAAATTAGTTATTTTATCAAATTCCGGACTTATTTTGAATGTATATTTTCACCTCCGAGAAGGAAGTATTCCTCTCCATTTTTGTAAAATGGAGGGGATGTAGAATTGTAAACTTTTTCTTATAATATAATAATAGACAATTTCAACTACCTATTCCCAAATTTTCATCCTTCCTTTATTTTTTGGAGGTTTTCGTTAAGTTTTGTATTCCTTGATCGGGCTAATATTTATAGACATGCCAACAGTTTCAAAACCTTGTTAATTTCTATAGTATTTTTACTACAAAAACGTTATTACGTAGGTCAAAATTTTTGACGTAAGAGAACTGTCAAAACATTAGAATGTGACTTTTCATTATTGCTATGTTTATTATAAACACGGCAATAATGAAAAGTCACATTCTAATGTTTTGACAGTTCTCTTATGTCAAAAATTTTGACCTACGTAATAACGTTTTTGTAGTAAAAATACTATATTTACTTCTGTAATTGTGTTAACAGGATTTTTTGGCAACTGTTGTTATATAAATGAAGCCATTATTATAGAGACAATTATACACCCTTAAAAATTAGGTTCCAATTGACACCCACCCTACAAGGGTAACATTGACTCTTACTACCGTTAAAAACGTGTATCAATACCCACTGAAAAAATATCCCTTGAAAACAAAATCGACCTGCCTGTCAGATTTTTCATGTTATCTATTACCAGAATGCTTTTACTCTACAGGTGCTATTGTTCTCTTTAATTGAGGGTTCGAGGTGTATGAGAAAAACTACATTGTTTTAAAAACGAAAAATCGATTTAATGTCACACCGTACAACGATATAATTATCATAATAATAATATACATATGAAATTAATCCTTGAATATTTTTTATATAACTACAGTACGGATTGTAGAAAAATTATTCATGTGAAGAGGCTGCACCCCAGACAACATCCTAATATATCACTGGGTGTATTCAAAAACACACATTTTAAAAGATTTATAAATAATTTATTAAATAAAACAAGTATTTACAAATATCTCAAAGTAAAAACATTTTTTTCTCTTTTAGTTCATCCAAATAATACCACAGGGTGCTTTTGTTACTCGTCAGTTCTTTGCAATTGTTTATTTGTCTGTTTAATCGCAATGTTTGACTTTTATTTTTAAAATAATTTACTAAAAAATACTTCATTATATTTTATTTTTATTAGAAGTTACAAAATTACAAAATCCCAGTTATCTGTGGATATTTTACTTAGTTACCGTAGCCTATTTATCAAACAGTACATTTGACATTATCAAACTTTGTCCCTCATTATTTCTCCTTAGTATGTCTTCACTAGCATATAGTAACTTATAGTTATAGTACTTTTAAGAAGCGTGTCAGTATGAATAAACAATACTTGGTACTTAAACAAAATGAAGCACGATGACGAATGGAATGGTAGTTTACAATTCAATGATACGTTTGGCAAATCTCGAAAATTTGCTTGAAAAAGAAAGATAGAAAGAAACAGAGTTAAAGGATATAAATAAGCAAAAATGAACTGATTAGGCAGATAAAGAAAGACAATATGTTTACAGAATGGAAAAGAAAAGACTACTAAAAAACCATGCAATTACAATCCAAATGGAGAAAAGGGATATGCCAAGAGGAGTTGATGGACATTATATTCCTGTGAAGATGGAATGACTAAAGGTTAATTCGGTAGCGAAGAAGAATCAAAATAAGGGATTAAGATTAATACAGTTTACGTCATATTTGAATGTGAAAATTCCAAAGAGGAAATTATATTAAACAGAATGAAGCAAAATATTGCTTTACAAACATTGCAAAACTTCCATCAGACCAGGTTTTTTAAAAACTTTTATTGGTGATTCAAATTTTGTTGTGAGTAAATTTCAAATATTTGGTAGGTACTGAAAAAGTAAATATTTGTCAAACCCACTACAGCAAGACATGTAGAAGGAATAAATTATGGCACACAGTTAGTACTGGAAGCACATGCGAAAAGATCATTGATTTTTTATAACCTAGTCATGAAGACACTCAATGTCCCCATTAACAACTAAATATGGGGATGACACTCTCATCTTAGCTGAAAACATTGAAGATCTTCAGAAACTGGTGACCAGAATATGGAATATGGAAAATACGGTCTAACAGTGAACGTGAAGAAGACAAAGTTTATAAGAATATCAAAAACTCAAAGAAATGACGGAAATCTTCTAATAAACGGATCCAATGTCGAACAAAATGCTATGAAAACAAACAAGAGAATTTGAATATCTCAGACTTATTGCACATGGACCACTTACAGAGTGGTCGCACCGTGACACTTACAGAATTGTCAGCCAATAGATTAAGAACAACACAGAGGGCAATCGAACGAGCTATATTGGGAGTGTCTCTGAGAGAACATATACGAAACGATGACGTGCGAAGCAGGACGAAAGTGGAAGATGTAAAATTGGAAGAATTGCGCAAATGAAATTGAACTGGGTAGGACCCGTGGCACGGCAAAACAACGACAGGTGGACGAGAAGCATTGTACATTGGAGACCACGCGAACACAGTCGTAGTAGTGGAGGACCACAAAAACGATGGCTAGACGACATCAAGATCAAGGCCAAAGTGGGAAGAAACTGGCACCAAATAGCACAAAACAGAAAGAGTGGAGAGCTCATGGGGAGACCTTTGTCCAGTAGTGGATGCAAACAGGCTGAAGAAAAAGACGATTCCACATAAAGTGAGATAAAACTTGCTCCAACTGATTATAAAGTGAAAGATCCAAAGAGAAAGAAGTATAAGGAGACGTACAATAATAGAACATTATGGCTACGCAACCTGCAAGAATGGTACGGGTGTACATCAAATAAACTTTTCAGAGCAGCCTTCTCAAAGTCCGAATAGCTATGATGATTGCCGACCTCCGTCGCGGAGATGGAACTTAAAGAAGATTAAGAAGGTTATGAAGAATATTTTGAGAAGAATATCAGAAAACTTTTGAAACATATATCTAATTAAGTCATATCTGATGCATGAGGAAATGAATAGGTACTCGAATAGTAGGTACTCATTAACTAGAGAAAAATATTGAAAGGTCCATAAGCATTATTTAGCATGAAATGATCATGAGGCGTTATAGACTTATAAAACCATGTATTATACCAGAAAAAGTCCTCTAGGAGAAGATAAACTAGCATGTATTAAGCATACATGATTTTTTTATTGGAGTTTATTAGAAAGGGAGGGTTTGTTACAAAGATGTCACGACCAAATGCCACAAGCAAGTAGAATTAAGATAGATGATTCATCATAAGATGCAATGACAATAAAGAAACAATATAAATCATACTGAGAACATTTTAAATGTAGAATAAAAAATCTTTTAATTCATAGCAAATGTAAAAAATCTTAAAATTTCATTGATATTTGAAATAAAAACAACTTTTTGGCACGTGAAACATTTGCAAAATTCTAATTTAATCTGGGATTCACCAAATTTTATAGGTTTTTAATAATAAAATAAAAAATCGTCTCCAAAGTGTCATCTAAAAACTAAAATTTGATTTTAAATCAACATAACATTGTTCGTTGTTTATTTAATAACAGTATTTACTCCCTTTTTAATATATATTTTATTTTTACTACCAGTTTTTCTTTTGGTATATCAATAATACTATTTTGCGAACAAGAACTTTTAGTATTTTCCTTTTGGAAATAATTTTAAAGAAATAGAAATTTTTAGGAAAATTCGTCAGTACAGTAACTTATGTGAAAGCCCTTGTGGTATTATTTTGATTCGAAACAGAATAAAAATCATAAGTCCATGCAACAAAACAAATTTAAAATAATATTTTAAGATTTTCTTGCAAACAATAATATTGCATTAAATTAGGAAGAATCTTTTGTATTAAAGGCAAATATCTAGTAACTTTGGAATTCCGATTTTGAGCTTAAATGAGAAGAAAATTCGAAATACAGATTGACAACAGTTACAAAGTACAATTTCTAACAGAACACTTCGGTTACATCAATCAAAAGTCTATTGCCAATCTTATTTTTTCTAAATAAAACTATTGTGATATTTTGCCTTTAATTTAAAGAGATTTAGACGAAAAAATTCATCATATTGAGCTTCCCACGATAATAATCACAAAACTTTACATAATAATTTTTAATAATGGTAAAACGCCTAATAATGTGTGTGACACTACTTGTTATAAAAATATTTTTGCAATGGTAAAAAAGGTTTTCGACATACATTATTATTAAAAATGATTTAACTTCACATTTGTCGTTACAATTATAAGAAAAATACAAAAAAAGTATGTGTTTATTTTGAAAATTTTAAAATTGAATTTAAAAGGAATAAATTATTATTAAATCAAGTGCAGATCAATCCATTCTTTATTTCTCTGAATAGGTTTACTCAGGAAATACTTGTATTTAAACTAGATTTTAATATTATTAATGTAAAGTGGATACAGTATCTTGCATAATTTTTTATAATGGGGGTGGGTTTTGCCAAAAAAGGTTAATTTCATACCCACAAGATGAAACTTGTTTACCGAAAATACTGAAAATTATCCATATCAGCCATGGCATAAGTTTTTAAACAATTATAAAAAATTGCTATTTTTTTATAATAATTATATACACTCACCGGCACAAAATTGCGTCACCCAAAATGTTTGATTAAGTTTGACAATTTATAACTTTATCATTTGTGCTCCTATTTTCAAGATTCTTGCACCCGTTTGTAGGTACATGCATGTATTGGTATCGTTTTGTATTATTCCGGTAACAAAAAAACTTTGCTTGCATGACATTATACAAGGGTGAATGGAAGCGTTGTATTTTCTCCTAACTTTAAAAAATTCTGTGGAAAAATGGAACAGCTGATTTTTTTTCATAGTCCTGTCATATTATCCCGGAGGTATCACTAAAATTTTGTTTTTTGAATTATCTGAATATCTCTTTTCTTGTAAGAGCTGTACCATTTTTTGTAAATAAAAACACTGATTGACTCATAAAATAGAGGTTGGATTGATAAGATTAGAATGGCTCGCATGCTGCCCAGATCTCAATCCGATTGAGCATTTATGGGGTGAATTAAAAGAAGCTATTCGCCGTTATCCTATGCCTCCAGAAAATTTGGTACAGGCAAGGATAACACATCTTTATTCGATGCTAAACAGATTGCGAGCAGTCGTTGTTGCAAGAAGTGGACATACCAGCTATTGAACTGTTTTGTTTTGTTGTTAATTTTGTTTTGTTTTGTTAATTTTAGTGCTGTTGCTACTTTTAGTGAAATAAACCTTCAAATCAGTGTTTTTATTTGCAGCTCTTACAAGACAAGAGATATTCAAATAATTCAAAAAACAAAACCTTAGTGATATCTCCAGGATAACACAAAAGCAGTATGAAATAAAATTAGCTCTCCAATTTTTCCACAGAATTTTTTAACGTTAGAAGAAAAAATAACGCTTCCGTTCACCCCCGTATAATTCCACCTAAGCAAAAAAATTTTGTTATCGGAATAATAACAGACGACCTCAATACATGTACCTACAAACTGATGCAAGAATCTTGAAAATCGGAGTACAAATAATAAAGTTATAAATTGTCAAACTTAATCAAAAATTTTGGGTGCGGAATTTTGCCGGTGAGTGTATTTTATAAATATAAATAATAGATAATATATTTTATATGTTTTTAATAATTTAGGTTATTTTAAGACGAAATGCTTATTTTAAGCGTAAAATGCAAATGAACGAATGCATGAATGAATGAATGCATAAAAATGCCGAAAAAAGCCATTTTACTAATTTTCGAGGCCACTTTTCAATAGGTTGGACTCGAATTAAAAAAAAAACAAAAAAATATGGGATGAAAGCATAAAGTTAAGTAATATCAAAATGCATATTTTCAGTTTCATTTTATATGGCATAAGTTAGTTTAAAAAATGGATAAATAGATTAGAAAGAATATGAAGCTACATTATAATAAAAAGTTTACCCAAAGTTTACCACAGGAACTTGCTGATTTATTAATTGAGGCCTATAGAATCAAAACCTGCTAGATCCATGTTTTAAAATTTTGTCAGGAGGCTAAAAAAACATTAAAAATGTCAATTTTCCAAAAAGTATCCAGCATTTCTCAATCAAAGGGTCATCAATAAATATCATAAAATTGCATACTAATTTGTCGTTTTACTGTATGCCCCTTACATCTTCAGAAATTTGTACTATAATTTGGATTCAGCAGAACGAAAAATTTAGGATTTAGCAGGTTTTGATTTTGATGGGCTCAATTTCTTTACAAATTTAACTTTATATTGTAAACGCTGTAATGTTGAAGAATCACATTCTTTCGATTAAAACAATATTAAGCTTTTGGGTAAGAAATAATCAATGTGTTTGGAACGTTAGAGATAAGACGTCTGTAAAGTCTAGATTTGTTAACTGTTTTTTGCAATCTAACATCAAAATGGAATTGTGCATTTTGAAACTACTCCGCTTAAGCCTTCATCTCATATTTTCTTTTTTTTTATTCGATGTCCAGCTTATTGAAAAATGGTCTCGATAAACGTTAAATTTCGGTCTTGTCGGCATTATTTATTTATTTATTTATTTTCATTTTACGCTTAAAGTAAAGCATATTACGAAAAAAAAACACCAGAACATTTTTTGTCTTCAAATAACCCAAATTATTATTAAAAAAGTAGGTTTGAAACCAAAAGATATTTTTTATATATTTTTTTAAATGGTTATAAAATATATAATATATAAATAAAATAGGTTGCCATGGAGAATTTTCAGTTAATTTTTAAACATAGCATATTGGCATCATAATCTCTGGATTAAAACACGTTTTAGTTTGTGGTTATAAAATAGACCTTTTTCGACCAAAAGAAACTCACCTATATGCTCTAAAAATATTTTAGTAAGATCACGAGGATTACAAAAAAAGTCAAATAGTCATTGGATAGCCGTTGGATTTTGTATCATTGCCTTCTAGTTTTTACAGAATATCACATGATTATTTTTGACTTTTATTTTGCCTGTTACAACATTTTCAATTCTTGTTTCTTCTACTTATACTGATGTTCGATTAATCTTCGTAATGTAACAGGAATGAATGTCTGTAAATTTCAAGAAAAACGGCAAAAATCACAACGAAAAGAATCATTTAGCAGAGTATAGTTATTGCGAGTGAATATATGAATGAATCATCGATAAATTCAACTACAGAAATGAACACTGGACAAAAATAGAATTTGAATAATTGTTGAGTTTGTTTAAATTGTAGAACACTTTTTTCGTAAGATGAATTTCTCAAAGAAAAAATATACCAAACCAAAGACAAGCATTTTCGACAAACCAATTCTGGGAGAAATAAATGCATTATTAAATATTATGTCGATGATGATAGGGAACAACTCAATTAAAAAACTGTATAAAAAACAGATCAAGAGATAAAAAAGAGAGGTAAATCCACATTGTTAAAAAATCTCGATAGTATCATAAAAAATGTTATTTAATGGAGATTTATAGTACCAAAATTGATAGCGTGTTAACTATCCCTAAACTACATAATAACAGCTAAATGGGAACTAATTTTGGAATGTTTTACATTGATGGACAGTTTTTTATTAGCATTTATATTAAAAATGGACTGCAAAAGAAATTGAAGGTAATATTTTTGAATTTTCAACTGATGGAATGATCTGGTGTAATGAGAAATCAGTTATAAACTTTTCTATGAATGTATTGAGGAATGTTATATTGAGAAAATAAAAAAAAATTAAGTAAGTATCTAAGGAAGAGTAAATAGTAAGATTAGTAATAATAAATTCAAGTAAGACTAAAAAACAGGATTGGAAGATAAATGGCAAGAACATGATAATAAAAAACTCATTGTAAAGACAGTATGAAATCGATTTGAATTGTAAATGTAATAGTTTGTTTGTAACAATTGTTTAGAGAATTTTAGACAAAAATTATTTACACCAGAATGGAAAAAATCATTTCTATTAATACAAGAAAACAGAACATAATAGGATGTGCATCTAATGAAAATATCGTCACCATTTTCCAAGATCTAATACATTAGTATGAAGGATTCTATTTTATAAATTTTTTGTTGGATACTTATGAGAACATGCGAAAAAACCGAATAAAATACATAAAAATGTAAAAGAAACATTTAGAAAACAGGTGATCACAAAAAAACAGAAAAAATGAAATAAGACGACTTCATGTAAATTCAACGTTGTTTACAAATAATAAAGCTTCTTTTCGTGGAAAATATCTTCAATGTGGAGATTTTATGAAGCTGTTTCTTGTGGTTTTTAATGCAATTTTCCTTTTTTATTATTGGGAGTAAACCACAGCTTTTTTACAATTTTACTTGAAAATAAGTTTATTTGATGTTTCGATTGTCACTTAGGAAATGGTTCTCAAAATACTCAAAATAACGTTCTCAAAATATCAGTATTCAAAAACGTCAAATAAACGTATTTTAAAGGAAAATATGGCATATTCCCAATAAAAATTGTAAATTTGTATAATTTGGAAACTACTTTCTTAGTGTTCTTTTTTATAAGATTTATGCTGTATCTGCTTTTTGCACATTATTTATAACATCTAGGTATATTTTTTAGAATTTATTAAATAAAATATTGTTTATATAAATTGCAATATAAAACAGTAGTAAAATAGTATAATTTACTATTTTTATTGAGAATAAGTCGAAATTTTACTTTAAATATAAGCTTATTTTTTGACGTTTCAATTTCCACTTTAGAAATCATTCTCAAAATATCGTCAAATAGGTAACCTATTTTAAAGCAAAATTATGACTTATTCCCAATAAAAATAGTAAATTTTGTGTTCATAAGATTTAGACTGTTTCAGCATTTTGTACCTTGTTTATATCTATATTTTTAAATATTCTAAGTATTAAATAAAAGCAGTTTACATAAATTTCAATAAAGAATAGTAGTAAAAGTGTCATAAAAAATCATTAGTCACACATCGCAAACAAATTTTTCCAAATAATCAGAATTGGTTAAAACGAAAACCTTTTGTTAAAAGGAAAACCTTTTTTACCATTTACATCATTATAAAAACATAATTTGCACTTTTAGAATGTGTAGGAGCGAAAAACGGACAGGGTGCAACCCCCTCCCTATTGTACGAGACACTCGAACCAAAAAATAATAACAACGTAAGAACAACTTTGATAAACAGGACATTCTGTACATTAAAAACTTATATTATTAATTTTTTATCGTCAACCATCATCTCGGTGTGTTCTTTTTTTAAGGTATAAATCACGATTTTTTTTCATCTATTGTTGGACCGGTATTTAAAATTTCATTTTATTTACAACGCAGCAGCTTCTTTGCCTATAATTTATAATACATAGCTGCTCGTTTTTTGGGCAACTTTATCACTCTTATTTACTTCTTATGTACAACAACATATACAGAATAATCGGGTGGAGGAACATTCGACATGCGACCACTACCCCAATATCACATCTACTTCGAAATCAAATGCACATAAATATCTCGGTACTTCTTGGCCAATGTTGGCCGAAAAATAGTCATAAATGAATCGCATATTTACTCAAATTAAAATATTTTAAAAATATTTATTAACTGTACAAAGAAAACACTGTTATAATGAAAAAGTGAGCACTATTTTCAACGGGAACTATACTACTGATGATGATACTTGAAAAAATCAGACAATTACAATGTTTTTACTATTTTTAATGGGAATTAAACACAATTTTAGTCACTTCCAATGAAACACCAACCAAAAGAGATAGAAAAGATAAACACAACTTCATAAAATGCACAAGTAAATAATGCATTAATTTATATGCATTAAATTCCCTTAATTTTCTTAACTAGCTAGTTTATTGGGTTGAAATTGTCTGTCTGGGGTTTAAATTTCATGTCAGCTTAGGTATATATTTTTATGTGTAAACATTTTTTTTTTAAATTTTGGACCTTTTTAAGGGGGAAATTTTTCCATTTTCCCCGTCTACCCGCCACTGATTTCAGTTGACAATGAATTTATTTTAACGTTTTGATCTTTACTTCGGAAATCGTTGACAATCGTTACAACCTACAACACAATACAGCACCTTTTGCATGTTTTATGAAACTTTTGCAAATTGCTAAGTGATGATATGAAAAACATTCAGTAGGTAGCCATAAACAGATAGCACATAATCGTCAACAGTTAAGGAAAGAGGCAAAAATGAAGATGGATCATACATCCTTGCAGAGAAATTAGAAAAGAACAACATAAAATAAAATATTGACTTGACGAGAAAGATAAATTTAGAAATAGACAAAAATAGACTATTAAAAAACGGAAAAAATAATACAAATTTAAAGATAAGTACGTAAAGTGTCGACAGTATAAAGACCACAGACAATACCTACAAAAATACCACAGAACACACAGGGCTAAGTTAATAATTAATACTATACTCTAAAATAGATACAATTGCTTATTAGGCTGAAAAGTGGCTAAAATCGAAATAATGTCATTTAAGGATTTAGATAAATTTTACAAAGAAAGAAACACATAAACAAAATAACTCAAAAATTTTTCATAAAAATTTTTAATTTTTGATTTAATTCTGGTCACTTACTATTCTCTTACATGCGTTTCAGGGTCTACCCGTCATCAGAGAGACTTGTAAGAAGACTGAACTGAATCAAAACACACGAGCTAGTATGGCAATTATAGTGAAATAATATTTTGCGACCTCTACCGAGGAACTATGAAGTAAATGCAAGATATTTTGTTAGAGATATAAATAATATCAAACAAAAATCAGTTCCTTGTCGTAGGTATACAAACATGACACAAACATGTATGTAGCCAGAACACTGAAACACCAGCTAGTACACTACTACAAACAAGATCTGGAATCAGGTACCAAATTACGAATAATATGAAATATTTTCAAGAGTTAGGTACTATCGACACTATCATGGAAGAATTAATAAATAAAAAAGATAAATTTACTGTTTTTATCAATTAAAATATCATACAGACCAAGCAAATACAGAATATAAAACAATTAAATGATATTTCATAAGAATAATATTAAATCTTCAAATGGATCAATTATGACAAGAAAAAATGACTTTAATGTTTCAAAATATTTCCTGAGATTAAAAATAATGATAAAATTTGAATAAAGAAAATAATAACTATTAATAAGAAAAAACTTGATTCAAACTTCAAATACAATATTGCTCGACTAAAGGGACAAGGAAAGACAAATCTGTGAGTATATGCAGTAGGTTTATACGAATTTAAAGGCATAAAATTTATAAAATAAATTCAAGAAAATTATTAGAGAATAAAAAATCTATATAGAATCCAAATAACAAACAAATAATCCTTTGAGCATGCAACAAGGAACTAATCTACCAAATATTGCAATTATTATTCAAATAATTATTTTTTATGCCAAGTCCTTTACCAAAAAACATGTGACTGGTTCTGTGTTTATAATATGAGAAAATCAACACAGTCTGCGACAAGTACTAGCCAAAAGAAATCAGTTGTCTAGATTACCTATACTTAATGACATTTAATAATCCAGTTTACATATTAAACATAAACAATTACTCAAAAGTGTGAAAAAACATTTCAAGATGGTAAATTGATCAGATTTGAAGATAAAAATAAAAAATTTAATTAGATTTCTCAGTATATAGAGAAAATGTTGTATTTTTGGCAAAAATAGAAGAATTGTTAATATTATTGTATATTTAGTAGAAATCTTAAGTAAAAATGATCCCCAGAGTATCGATCATATAAAAAATGCTTGAAAAAAGACAGATCATACAAATAATTGCCAAACAAACGTTAAAATCAATCATTGTAAACTGTATAACAAATTATGATTCATTTCTATTTTTCTTTGTAAACTCTAAATAATTTCCATATTTTTGTCATTCTTATATTCTAAAAATGTATCTTTTGCTCTATCTATTTTGTATTATAAATGTACCGCTAATAACCCGAGTGGTTGATGCGGATAAATAAAAATAAAAAAAAAACGTTAAAATCCAAAAATAAGTGATTTAAAATGACACTTCGGTTAGTACAGTTTTGTATGACGTAGGTACATTAGACAAGTACGTTTTCAAGTACAAATTCATAAAATAATACGTGAAATAAAGTACGAAAAAACTGAAGAAAATATTTCCTGGAATTACTTTTCTCAGTATAATATAAGATATTGTTAATATTGTTAACAATATTGTGTATTTAGTAGGATTTTGATGATTGAAAAAAAAAACAGAACACAACAAATATTAGCTACGAAACAAAATTTAAAATCTAAAAAAAAAATTAATTTAACAGTACCAAGACAAGCTTTCGGACAAAAAGTCCGTTTTCAAGCTGAAATTCAGAAAAATATGTGAAATAAACTATAAAAAAAACTATCGAAAATGTTTCCTGTAATTATTTTTTTCAGTATATATAAGAAATGTACTTCTGTTGTCAAAAATAGAAGATATTTTTAATAATATTGTATATTTGGTAGAAATCTAAGTAAAATGACTCCAAAGAGTATTGATGATATAAAAGAATATGACTGAAAAAAGGCAGAACATATGAAATGTTTCCAAACAAAAGTTAAAATTCATAATATTCGAAATAAAAATAAATGACTTAAAAGTACACCAAGAAAAGTTTTCGGTTGGTTAAAAAGTACGTTTTCAAGTTAAATTCATAAAAATACGTTTAATAAAGTACGAAAAAGTGACAAAAATGTTACTAGCTCTAAACATGTTGTTGTTTTCAAATTCTTAAAAAATACGCGAAATAAAGTACGAAAAAACTGACGAAAATGTTTCCTAGCGAAACATATGTTTTTGATATTTAAAAACGAAAAGAATGCTCACTGTTTCAATTAAAATAACATACGTAACTAATTTGCTAAATAAAGTAACCCTTCGCTCTATCGTACAAGGGTTAAAAGAATGGTACAATGTGTTAAGCGGAGCGTAAGATATTTTGAATCATTTTCCAAATCACCGATTGTTTGCGTTTGTGTGTATAAAAATATGCGATTCTATAGGATTAAAAAGAATAATGTACAAATCTTACGTGTTGAAGCAGTTGTTGAGGATATTCTGTAGTTGGTCGCATGTTCCTGAAACCGATAATAACCACATTCCTTCTAGTCTACAAGGTAGGTACTCACTCTCACTGTACAGTGTATTTATAATTTAGTTATAACAGTCTATGACGTCCAACGTTTGAAATTCCACTAGGACCTCCTCAACGACTCGGAAGTAGGACTTCAGCCATGGCTTGAGGTAGCGTGAAGAAAGTTTGAGAAGCCGACGGAACCCGTCGGCGACAGGCGCATCTTATGGGACAGAATATCACTAGCCGTTGTCACTGTGAAGTAAAGAGGCCCAGTGGGCTGGATGCTAGTGGGCCGTCAACTGATGGCCCATACTTTGGGGAGATAACATGGGAGGACTATGGGAATGTGAGTGCTGGCCCATCGGCGAGCCATGCATATCTTGGTGATGGCCGTAGCTGGGATGCATGTGGCTTCCCGGAGGCATACCGTCCATCATGTCGCCACCTAACGTATTCGGAGGCGTCATTCTCTTCTCCTTTTGTCTCCTATTGCAAAACCAAACCCGCACGACTTCTTTTTCTAATTGCAAACTATCGGCGAGAGAAGTGATTTCTTGAGCTGACGGTTTTGGTTGTTTGTGGAAGTGTTGTTCTAGCGCACCCTTTACCGAGACTTCTATACTAGTGCGTTTTTTCCTTTTTCTACCCTGTGCTGCTATTTTGTCTATAGACGTGGGCGATCCCGTTGTGGAATCGGCCTCTTCCAGCCATTTTTGTAAGAGGGGTTTTAACTTGCACATATTTTTGAAACTAAGCTGCAAAGCTTCGAATCTACAAATTGTTGTTTGAGAAAAGACATTACCATAAAGAGTTCCTAATGCTAGCCCGACATCTGCTTGGGTAAACCCTAGTTTAATACGTCGTTGTTTGAATTGTTTTGCGAAGGCTTCTAAGTCATCACTCGTAGGCGTTTCGTCTTCGCCTCCGCTAACGTCTCTTTCGGAATGCTGCGGGTGATGCGGACTTTGCATATCTCTATGTAGAGAATGATGTAAAGGGGGTGCCGCTTGATGATGAGCTAACATACCGTTCATAGCAGCATGATATTGCTGAAGAGGAGATCCAGCACCGCCTGGATTGTAATGCGCCGAGGAAACGGCCCCGTGCCAAGCATGAGGAGATCCCATACTTTGTTGTTGCTGTCTCTGATGATGCATCATATCAGCGGATTGTGTTAAGGGTTTGACGTCTTGGTGGTGATGATGGTGCGGGTGGTGCATACCAGCCATGGAGGCCGTCCAAGGATCGGCCCCAGGTTGCAAACTGACCCATGGATTCGCTGATAAAGATACCGCCGTATGGCCGCTAGGCGACGGCGAGCTAGCCATATGATGGTGATGGTTGTGGTGGTGTTGCGGCAAGTACTTCATTTCGTTAGCGTCGGCTGCAGACCTCGGAGAGGCACTAGAATGATAACCCGCGACAATATTCATCCCAACGACGTTACCTTCGAGATCTGTCGTGACTGCACTGCTGGCCGGTAGGTATGTAGTGGCCGCCATGCCCTGTAAGGGCCGTTCGTCCACACTGTCCTCGTGTTCGTACACTTTGCACTGTTTTCGTCACTTGATCAACATAAAAGCACCCACTTGTAGTTAGTAAACACTCGTGCCAACGCTATTGAACAATTGTTTTTATGTCGCGGCGACGCGATTCAGAGCAAACTGCTTACTTATGCCCAGATGTGATTCGTTATGCATATCAGACGACACGCACGCGACCCTCTTAGTATTACTGACTGTGTGTGTAGATTGGGAAACTGGTAGTCTCACCGTCCAATCCGCCCCACCACAGATTCCCCTCTTCGTTGTGAGAGAGTGCGCGCGCCATTGGCACTCCTAGGTTCTAATTGAAATGTGACATCATAACTGTAGCGTAATCTATTGGCCGAAGACGCGGGCATACCGCCTCCGTTCGTTCCCTTCCACATAGGGGAAGTGTTTACACTTCACGGGGTTTAGTCTCCAAGCAACCGACTGTGCAGAGTTCATATACGTATACCACCGATATGGATACAAAACATGACCGATATCTCGTTGTTTTAGTGGACTGTGAAAACTTTTGGCTACATTACTTTTATGGTTTCATTTTCGACTCCGACAAAAAGATTACTTCATAGACTATATCCGATTTTATCTTTACCAATTCAAATATTATTTCCTATAATATTAGTTCTATTTTATATCTATTAATTTCTGTTACTTATATTTTAATTTATTATTTTTCTTGGGAATAAAGTTACAATTTTACTTTAACATAAGTTTATTTGACGTTTCCATTCAGGGCCGGCGATAACGGGCCTGCAACGGATGCATTGCAGGCGGGCGCCTCTATTTAGGGGGAGCCAAAATGATCTTTTTCTGCTGGTGCTATACAAAATTCTAATTTAAAAGAAGCCGAAGGACACCTATATTAGTTTTGAAGGCGGGCGCCTTATACCCTAGCGCCGGTACTGTTTCCATTCCACTTCGGAAATGGTTCTCAAAATTCAAATAGTAATAAATTACAAAAATACAACAGAATTCATTAGATGACACTTCTTCTAACAAAATTTTTGTAAATAGAAATTTAAAAAGAAAAACCAAGTGGTAATTTTAAACCCATAATTTTAAAAAAACTTTCTTTGAAGTAAAAACTTCTTTTGTAAAATTGTATGAATTTATTAAAAATTTTCAAAATACCTACTTATCCAAAATGAATTTATAAAGTTTCAGAATGTTTTCAGTCATCAGCTTCGTCTTATTAGAACGTTTTCAGTCCTATCGGACGTTTTTCACTGAGGATGATCCAATAGTTCTGAAACCTCATAGATCCATTGTGGATATTTTTAAAATTTTTATAATGTAGATATCTATACCTATATACTACCATTTTACACAAGAAGCTTTTACTTTATAGTAAAATCTTAATATGTAGGTATTGTGATTACGATGCTGACCCCCTATAATTTTCCACTAGGTATTATTGTTCTGAAGCTATTTTTTTGCTATTTTGCTATTTTTGTTGGGATAGATAAGCAAGAATATTACTTTAATTTTATTTTACAAAACATTAATAAAAAATTAAAAGGGAAATTCGTATAGGGGAGCCTGGGTACGGTTGTAACAGGGTACGGTTGTAACAACTCGAATATTATCGAAACTGTGTATGGTAGGCGAGGGGCACAAGGGAAGGAATACGCAGACAACGTGTCCCGACACGATTATCAGTGCTGCATCACCTTTCGCGCGGTAATTACACTTACAGTGAGACCTATTGTGTTTTGTCAACGAAAAGTAAGTATTTTTGACGAATTTCTTTCTGTTATAACTTAAATATTAATATTGTCACGTATTTCAAAATATGCTTATATAATCGTCGCAGTTTAGAGATTATAATAAGCATATAATATGTTTTTGTATAGGTTATGCTACCTCGTGCTTGCGACAGTATTATTATCAAAATGGGGGGGTGGGGACGGTTGTAACGATTTTCATGGGGACGGTTGTAACAGTAATTTTAATTGTAAACCGGCGTTACTACAGTACATAAGCCTGACAGGGTTGTTGCAAGACGTGGCACAAGGCAGGTGGGTGCAATTACTTCTGCTGAACGAGGCTCTTTGGTCACACTAGCATTTGCAGCTAACGCATTAGGCAACGCCATTCCACCTATGTTCGTGTTTCCTCGAATTAGATATCAAGAGTATTTCATTAGAGACGGACCAGTGGGATCAATCGGTGCCGGTAATCCATTAGGGTGGATGCAAGAAAAGTCATTCATTATATTTCTTAAACATTTTCAAAAACATACGAATGCCTCTTTGTCGCATAAGATATTATTAGTGCTAGACAATCATTCGCCCCATATACATATCAACTCCTTAGATTGTTGCAAAGATAATGGGATAGTATTACTGTCATTTCCGCCCCACTGCTCTCACAAGCTACAGCCCTTAGATAGATCCGTTTATGGGCCTTTCAAAAAAGCCATTAATACTGCCTGTGATGCCTGGATGCGAAATCACCCAGGAAAAGTCATGACTATTTACGACATACCGGGTATTGTAACTATCGCAATGCCACTTGTTTTCACTCAGGTGAATATCCAGGCCGGATTTCGAAAGAGAGGGATCTTCCCATTCAACCGCGATTTGTTTCAAGTAATTGATTCTGCGCCATCGTTCGCGACAGACAGGCCTAATCCAAATGCTACTGAAGAGGTGGGCATTTCTAATCAACATAGCATTAGACTTGCTCCTGATGACGAATCACTATCACCTTCGTTACTGAAGGAGGATTCACCTTCATCCAGCGCAGTAAGCCCCACTGAGCCCGAAACTAGAGCTTCAACTAAAGAATTTACTAACAGTGATCCTAAAAAGGAAACATCCATTGACCGTCAAATGCTCACACTAATTGAAATATCCGAGCTCGAAGCAACAATAACACCGCCTAGACAAACATCTCTAGAACCTAGCCAAGAATGGCAAGCTGGTACAGTGAATCTGGAATCAGACATCTCTCCTCGTGATGCTGTTTTGTGTCAGCCATCAGAACCGTCTACAAGCAAGCAGTCTGTCTTCTCGCCTGAGACTTTACGGCCTTACCCTAAAGCTCCACCTAGAAAACTAGGAAACAGAGGTCGAAAAACCAAAAAGTCTGCTATCTCCACAGATACTCCAGAAAAGGAAGCTGCTAGAAAGGAGTATGAAGAGCGACAAAAACGGTTGAAAAATAGACTAACAAAGAAAAAAGTACTCGAATCATCTACTGGAAAGGTAATCAAAAACAAAGGGAAAGGAAAAGCGAAGAAAATGAAGATTAATACACCATCAGAAGAAGAATATTATTGTCTTATTTGCTTAGAGACCTATTCAGTGAGTCGATCTGGAGACAGTTGGATTCAGTGCCAAGGTAGCTGCAAACAATGGTCTCACATGGCCTGTATACTGATGGAAGTAGATATTATATATGCCACAACTGTGATGAGTCTGATTAAATATAGGAAATTATAATTTGTTTAAACTCAGATTTTGTTCGATATTTTTTATTAATAAATTTGATTTTGATGTTGTTTGGTATTTTTGATTAATAAATATGATTAAAAATAATAAAACTGATTTTATATGTGTGATTTATGTATTATTTTTGATTGTTACAACTGTCCCCTATTCGTGTTACAACCGCCCCTGGTATGGGGTCGGTTGTAACAATCGCACACACTTATTTAAATGACATATTCCCTCCGTACTATTTTACTTGAGCTATAGGTTTTGACATTAATTTAAAGACAAATGAATATTACTTCACATCAAAGACTTTGATCGTTGCTTACAGCTATAATAGCTGTGCTATGAAGCACTAAAGAAAAATTGTTACAACCGTACCCAGTCTACCCTACGTTTTCTGTATGTACCTATATTTATCAGAGTTTAAACAAATTTACAATTAAGTAAAAAACTTCTTATGTAGGTATAAGATGGTATACTTATTTTATTAAAAAAATCATCCAAATAGATTGTAAATCTTCAAAACAATTTAAAAATTTTCGATCCTATACGAAATTTAAAATCAAGATGCAGTAGAACTAAACAAACCAAGACACGTTAAATGCTAATAGGAGCACTCCCAAATCATAATTTACAATGTATATAGATAAATCCTACATTGTAAATCACGATTTCCAAAGTTTATACCTACATTGTAAATTATGATTCGGGAGTGCTCCTAATAGCATGTCTTGGTTTGTTTATTTCTACTGCATCTCGATTGTAAATTTAGTATAGAAGTATTTCCACGATTTTGACTACTAAGCATGTGACGAATAAGTATGTAAGTATTTATCACATGCTTAGCCTGTCTAAAAGTCAAAATTTTACCTTTTTGTATTAATTCTAATCGTGGAAATACTTACTTCAATGGTAGGTTTCACTGATAATATAATGGTCCAACTGGATTGAAAACGTTTTGGAGATTTATAATCCATTTGGATGATTTTTCAAATTTTTTAATAGAAAATATATAAACAATTATATCATTATACATAACAAGTTTTTTACTTCATTGTTAGTTTGTTAAAACATTAATAAATTAATCAACTGTTTTTTTGTTACTGGATAAAAAATTCGTCTAATAATATTTGACTCATTTATATTCATATTGACAATTCAGACATAAAGGCATTATACATTTTAAATAGTTCATTGAATCACGGTTTTTGCTCCAAATCTTACAGAACCGCTTGGATGGACATGAAATTTGGCATACACATAGCTAACATGTCAAAGAAAAAAAAACTGAATTGTGATGATAGGTGCTTCTGCCCAGGGGGTGAGTTTCAGCCCTTCTCGGGTGTGAAAAAACTTACGCTCAAGTTAGTCTGGAAATGGATAAACTGATTAATTCTAAGCGTTTTCTTTTTCGATAGAGGTTTTTCAGTAAGTCGATACTTTTCGAGTTATTTGCGAGTGAATGTGTTCAGTTTTCAACAAAAAAAAAACACGTTTTTAAACGGGTTTTCGCAAATAACTCAGAAAGTAAGTATTTTATCGAAAAATATATTTTTAGCAAAAGTACATATAGCATAATAAAAAAGTAAAAAATGGTGTATGCATGAGGTCTCTAGATGCAATAGAAGCCGAGTTGTAGATGATTGTAGCTAAGAAAAAATACGTTCATATTCGTCAAATTCCAAATAGAATATTTCAACGTAAAATAACCAAAAAATGAAGCACTTTTCGGGAAAAACTCATTGCGAGTTTTATTTTTAAAAGAAGCTTTATTTTTTAAAAAAGTTTCTAGCACTCAAAGTAAACAAGTTACGCTCAAAATAAGGATAGTCCCTTTTTTATATAAAAAAATAGGGAAATCACCCCTAATTAGCATCTCAAATGAAATTAATCGTTACAGCTTCACAAGTTGCTTTACTTATACATATTTTATTTATATGATCTGTAAGTTTTATCGGTTCGGTGCTTATTTTTGAAAAAATTTGGTTGCAAAATAAATGTTTTAAAATATTTAATTTTGAAAAAAATGCTTATTTTATATAATAATTTTTTAATTAATTAAAAAATTATTAGTTATACCTACCAAAAATCTCAAAGAGTAAAAAAATGTAGGTATTACTTTTCTGAATATTTTGGATTTTTGTTTTTCTGTAAGACAAACATTAAGTAAGTAGTTCAGATTTGGCTGTTCAAAGTTTGCATACCTACACTCGCGATTAGTGAATCTTTCAAGCTCTTTTAACTACAGCCCTCTCAAAAATAAGCACTTTGAACCGATGAAACTTACAGATCATATAAACAAACATACACGAGTTAAACAACTTTTGGTGCGGTAACGATTAATTTCATTTGGGATGCTAATTTGGGGGTGATTTTCACGATTATTTTACCAAAAAAATAAGGGACCAACGTTATTTTGAGCATAACTTGCTTACTTTTGCCCTGTCGGATACTGCCCTGTCGGATACTTTCCTTCGCCACTGCCTGAGGGGCATGGTTTTAAGATATATGTCGTCTATTCATCTTTTGCGGGACCTTCCTCTTATTCTATTTCCTTGGGGTTCCATCTCTGGATTACTTTCACAGCTCGATTATCTGGCATTCTTTTTAAGTGAACAAGCCAGTTTGGGTTTTGTGACTTTACAAATCTAACAATATCTAAGCTCTGCATTAGTTCATCCAGCTCGTAGTTCATTTTAATTCCCCACGAACCATCGCTGCAATGGGCAATGGGTTGGTCCAAATATCTTTCTTAGTATTTTGCGCTCAAATATTTTCAGTTGATTTCCATCAATGGTTGCAAATTTACTGTCCTATTTAATAAATATTTTGATTTTAAAAATTATGTCAAAAAATGGTAAACTGTTTTTCAGATATGAAAATATCATTTTTGATTGGAACCCAGATTAAAAATAACTGGCCACGCCTATGCTGTTTGGTAGTTCGTAACTCGACCGTAAATTTTAAGAGAAAATAACCACGAGCCAATAGATATCTGCCTACTGTTCTTCTATTTCTACTAATTTCGCTACAACCCTTTGTGAGATTTGGCCTACTTAACAATGTTCTTCCATTCTGCCCTGTCTCATACTTTCCTTCGCCACAGCATGATGTTCATTGTTTTAAGATCTTCTACTATGTCGTCTATCCATCTTTTGCGGAGCCTTCCTCTTGTTCTATTTCCTTGGGGCTTCCATCTCTGTATTACTTTTAGACTTTTAGGTACAGCTCAATTATGTGGCATTCTTTCTAAGTGACGAAACCAGTTTAGTCTTTGTGACTTTCCAAATCTAACAACATCTGAGCTCTGCATTAGTTCATCCAGCTCGTAGTTCATTTTAATTCCCCACGAACCATCGCTGCAACGGATTGGTCCAAACATAGGCGTAACCAGGGGGTGGTTTTGGGGTTATAACCCCCCCCCCCCATTTGGATGTACTTTGAGCTCTATACGCTTAACACCATTACTATTCCATACTCCCCAGAGACCATCAAGTAGTTGTACCCCCCCCCTTAGGATCTTCCTGGTTACACCTCTGGGTCCAAATATCTTCCTTAGTATTTTGCGCTCAAATATTCTCAGTTGATTTTCATCAGTGGTTGAAAATTTACTTCTTTTTCTTCTTCGCCCTTCTTGTATGTATGCTTTAAAGCCTGTCTCTTCTTCAATATTAGCCTCCTAAATTATTTAAGTTATCACACCATCTTTTACTTGGTCTGCCAATACTTCTTCGTCGATTTGGTGACTTATCTCGTGCTATTCGTACTATCCTATCCTCTGCCGTTCTACTAATGTGTTCGTTATTCCACTCCTGTTTCCTTTTTGTCACCCATCCATTTTTGTCTTCTACATTGCACGATCTTCTTATGTTTTCGCTTCTCTCCCTATCCAACAGACTTTTCCCTGATATTCGTCGAAATATTTTCATCTCTGTTGTTTCTAGTAGTCGTCTCGTTTTAGATGTGTCAGGTCTTGTCTCCGCCGTGTATGTCAATATAGGTCTAATTGCTGCTTTATAGATTCTTGCTTTTGTGTCTTGTCTTAGGTGTTTGTTCTTCCAGATTGTGTCATTAAAAGATCCCTCCGCTTTACTTGCTTTTAAGCTTTGTTGTCGTACTTCCTCTTCAACATCTCCGCAACTGGTTATATCTATTCCCAAATATCTAAACCTTGCTTCCTGCTTTATTATTTTCCCATCAATTTCGATTTTACATCGTAGTGGGTATTTAGATGTTGTCATACATTTGATTTTTTCTGCTGATATTATCCTATTGTATTTCTTGACTGTTGTATTGAAGATGTGTGTTAATCTTTGGAGATCGTCTTCTGTCTCGGCGATTATTGCGGCGTCGTCTGCAAAACCTAATATTTGGATTTCTTTGTTCCCCATTCTGTAACCATTACTTTTACGTACTGCTTCTATTATTTCGTCCATTATTATATTAAAGAGCAGTGGGCTTAATGAGTCACCTTGTCTGACTCCGCTTTGTACTTGTATAAACTGCGTTAGTTTTCCATTTATCTTTGCCTGTATTCGATTATGAAAATAGATATTTCCGATGGTTTTTATAATTGGTATGTTTCTTCTATACAGTAAATGTAAGACGTCTTCGACTTGGATGCGATCGAAAGCCTTTGTCAGGTCTATAAAACATAGATATGATTGTACTCAATGGCCTTTTCTGTGATTTGTCTCAGTACAAATACGGCGTCTCCGCAGGATCTTCCGGATCTTAATCCTTGTTGTTCATCTGATAAAGTTGTTAGTTTATTGATTTTGTTGGTTAGGACTTTTGTGGTTAGCTTAAATGCGGTGTTCAGTATATTAATACCTCTATAATTGTTGAAGTCTTCTTTGTCTTCTTTCTTGAACATTGGTATCATTATGCTGTTTCTCCATGTGCCTGATATCTTGCAGTGCAATATTAGTTTTTGTATAAGTTGTGTCATCTCTATAGGGTTATACTTTCTCCTCCGTATTTTATAAGCTCGTTGGTTATTCCGTCTGATCCTGGTGACTTTCTATTTTTGAGAAAATTTACTATCCTATCCTATTTAAAAAATATTTTGATTTTAAAAAATTATGTCAAAAAATAATTTTAAACTGTTTTTCAGATATGAAAATGTCATTTTTGATTGGAACCCAGACTAAAAATAACTGGCCACGCCTATGCTGTTTAGTACTTGGTACGTATGCCATAAGTCGCCTTAGAAATTTGATAAAAGCGACAAAAAATACTTTTTATCTGCGAGTCGCGAACTCGATCGTAAATTTTAAGAGAAAAAAACCACGAGCCAATAGATATCTGCCTATTAGAAACCAAATTTATTAATCCAACAATTCAAAGTAACATTCGGCATAAAATTACCATAAACACGGTCCTCTGCTTTCTTAAACGGACCATATGTATAATAATAAAGTATCCAAAAACGGCAGTGAAAATAAACGCTGCCGTGGTACCGTATGAAAACGTTAGAATTTGAATAATAATAACCTTTTTTTTCTAATCGGGTTCTAAAAACGGAACACTATGCTAATTAGTCGAGATAATATAATTTTTAGTATGATTGGACGAAAAAAATCCACGTTCGGTGAAATTTTCGTATTACTTTTTATTAGTTGTATTGTGAGTCAAAAATACTCATATTATAGTAAAACAAGGTTTCGAAAAATATTGTAGTCCTGTCGCCAGTGGGGGTACAACGGCCTCCTTAATTCAAATGGACTTACCCAAGTTTTTTTTATGTATTTGGACCTGTAGAACACGAATTTTTTGGGTAACAGTTGATCCGGATGTCGATAAGATTGTTATAAACAAAGAACTTGAGGAATCACATAACAGCGATTTTTCGCAAAACAAAACATTTTTTTGTATTTCTTGGGTCATTCTAAGCAAAACATGTTGCTACAAGTTTTTTCGTAGGATGCATAGTTTTCGACATAAACGCGGTTGAACTTTCAAAAAATCGAAAAATTGCAATTTTTTAACCCGAATAACTTTTTGTGAAAATTAAAATAGCAATTCAGCTTACCGCATTTGAAAGTTCAAGTCAAATTCTATTGGTTTTGATTATTTTCATTGCTAAAAATTAATTTTTTTATTGTTAAACAAAGCTATAAACACATAGAACTTGAATGATGTTTTCAATGCATTTCTCATTTGAAATCGAACGAGTAGACGCGCATACAGACAATTTCTAGGTAGATTACGTACATTAAAACGCATGCATTGGGCACGGGAAACACTATGTGTTTATAGCTTTGTTTAACAATAAAAAAATTAATTTTTAGCAATGCGAATAATCAAAACCGATAGAATTTGACTTGAACTTTCAAATGCAGTAAGCGGAATTGCTATTTTATTTTTTAATCAAAGTTATTCGAGTTCAAAAATTGTACTTTTTCGATTTTTTGAAAGTTCAACCGCGTTTATCTCGAAAACTATGCATCTTAGAAAAAACTTTTTTAGCTGAGAATCACCCAAAAAATACAAAAACATGTTTTGTTTTGCGAAAAATTGCTGTTATGTAATTCCTCAAGTTCTTTGTTTATAACAATCTTATCGAGATCCGGATCAATTGTTACCCAAAAAATTCGTGTTCTACGGGTCAAAATACAAATTCCACCTGAATTAAGGAGGCCGTTGTACCCCCCCCCCCTGGCGACAGGAATATTGTGTCTCTGTTGAATTTTTTTAATACGAAAGTTATAATTATTGAAGATGCTATATGGTCTGATAAGTAACCTCCTTTGAAATGAAAAACATATTTTTCGAGAAAATTCTTTTATTTTATTCGATATAGTCTTGCTCAATCACAAATTAATCCCTTAATTTGTAATCCCACATTAATCTTAACTTCCTAATTTTCCATAGTTTCACCGTGTATAATTGTGAAACATCGAGTAATAGTTTAACCACCAGTTTATTTAACTTCCGGTAAATTGAATGAATTGCCAAATAGTGTTGCAATACCTAATGTCCCCGTTTAAGTTATATATTTTGTACAGTAAGGGAAAGAACCCTGACTGTATAATATAATATGTATCTAAAAAATGTATATAATTTAAGTATAATTAGGTCGTTACAACAGATGTTGCTTCTACAATCACAAACAAAACGAAGGTTGATTGACGGAGTTTGTTTGTGTAACCTCGCGGAGACTCACGTATCATTTACTTTCAAAGTCCAAATTATAAGAAGACATAAAAAGCCCACAGAGGGATTAATATAAGCATTATAGTTTTATTATTATTATTCATGTTAAGATTAAGATCGTTACTATGCTAGTGAGCAGTCGTGCGAGATGGGTGTCTGAAAGACTACCCCGCGAAACAACATCTTATTAACCTTACGTTGATGGATGTTGCACTCTGTAAATAAAGTTATAAGTTAGAGTCTGTGTTTTCCTAAGGTCCAATAGTTGGCTCCCCCTTTCGTCCCATTGAGGATCCAACACGACAACTCGACACGGCTCCCTCCAACTCGACAATTTGTTCGCTTTCAAAGTATGTACAAAATTTGTTACTACGCTAGAGACATTAACCTCTATGCTGAGGTATACATTGTTGCTGAGCTTATAAATTAGGGGATTCGGGCTCTTTTGAGCGCAGTCTATCATAAAATTTTACCTAACCAACAACTGTAGTGTATTAATTCAGTAGCTGTCAATAAAACGACTTTTTACTCTACGACTTCAACATTTGTTTATCATCATCGATCGAGAAGAAACGATCACAGTGCATTAGAAACAATTAGAAACTTATATTACATCGAATTGTTCAGTCTCCTTTTAGCTCAATACAATGATTCCAGCTATTTTCCAACTTCTTCATGCCGTCCGAATGATGCGATTTTGGAAGCTCAGGTGTTTATTTAATCAAATATCTCTTTGCTCGAGCTGAATTTTTTACTTACGAGCCATCTCTTCAGATTTGGGAACACATAATAATCGCAGGAGACCAAATCAGGAAAATAGGCCGGATGAAAAAGCGATTCGAAGTCCAACTCATGGATTTTTTCCAGTGTGCTGGTTATAGAAAAAAGATGTGACAAGAAGAACGGGACTGGCAACAAAAAAATGCCTAAACAAGATATGGAAGTCTACCAAGACAAAGTTAAAATCATTTTGTTCAAACAGTTGTGTGTGAACCGGAAATTTAAATACAGAAGAAATACTCATTAAGGAAGTAGTTGTAAATATTCATTAACCAATATCAGAAATCAGAATTATATGTTTTGGCCAGAGAGGATTTAACTCGAATGTTTGGCTTACAGAGAAAGAACTTAGAAAGGCTGTCATATGAAGAAACCGGTAACGGATAGGCCACATCCTTAGGAAACCAAAAGAGAACATATCAAAGCAAGTTCTAAATAATAACGCGCCAGGAATACGAAGCCGCAAAACACATTGAGAAGAAGAACACAAGGAGAACTGGAGAGAGAGAGAGAGAGAGAGAGAGAGAGAGAGAGAGAGAGAGAGAGAGAGAGAGACAGAACAAAATATGAAGAGAGGTTCGGAGAATAGAAAATGACAAACGACAAAAAATACGAAAGCACCTAGTTAAGAAATTAGCACTAAATACTACCCACACTATGCAGTATTTCTAGCGTTTACCTACTTCTTCCGATACCCAATCGTGTCCAATATTTCTCGGCCTGTCCATAGGTTTTCCTCTATTTCACGATTTGTGCCTTCTCGAGGTTTTATGGCGATGCATGGTCATACCATCTTAGTTGTTGTGTACCAATATTTTCGACTATTGTATGATTTACTTTCATGATTTCTTCTTCTACTGTTTCTGTTAGTAACGCTTACCAATCTTAATTTCCCTGCCAAAAGTCCCAAGAAATCCATTTCCGTTGCCTAAAGTTTTCTCTTGTTTTTTCTCGTTCCCTTATCTGCCATACTTCATTGCTGTAAGTGATTATACTTTTAATAATAATTGTGTTATACCTACTTATATCCTACGTTTGTTATTATTTGTTATTGATTGGTGCCAAAGTATATTATTTAGATGGAATCTTCTGTTACGATCATACCTACGTGCTTATACAGGGTGTTTGATAAAGAATGGGCCATAGCTTAACCGTAGATTCCTGAACTTAAAATAGGTCGATTTAAGCTAACTTACCTCAGTACGAAAGTTGATAATAACCTAAATACAGGGTCTCAAAGTTAAACTTTTATTTTATTTATTCTTCAATATTTTCTAAGAGGCATGGGATAATAACACGAAATTTGGTAAGCGGGGGTTTTTTGGGACAAGAAATTTAAATTCGCCACCAAAAATGATGTACTTATTATCCAGAGGGCGCCTCATACGCCTTTCAGCGCTCATTTAATAGATTCAATTTTTTTATTACCCACTCTACATACATTTTGAATCAAAACTTTTATTCTCTTAATATTTTTACTTCAAAACGGTATACTACATTCATTTCGCTAAACTCAACCGTTTTTGAGATAAACGCATTTTAAATCTGCGAGGCACCATAATTTTTTGCATAATATCATTGTAGTTACACCCGAAAAATAACTTATAACCATAAAAATTTACAAAAATGTATCGCAAATTTCTTCAAATGGATTTTGCGATGCAATGACATAAATATGAGAACTGGCACAATGATTTCAAGTCGTTTCAAGTTTATTTTTCGGGTCTAACTACAATGATATATTAAGCAAAAAATTATGTTGTATCGCAGATTTAAAATGCGTTAATCTCGAAAACTGTTGAGTTTAGCGAGATACCTTTTTTAAGTAAAAATATTAACAGAATAAAAATTTTATCTTCGGCATGTTTTTACCCGTACTGTTCTTTCGTCAGAATGCCCATTGGAGTCTTCTGGACTTTATTTCTTTTATTATGTTGGCTTCTGGGTACAGTTCTTCGAGCTTTCTGTTAGTTCTTATCCTATATTGTCCTGCTGCTTCATCAAGCACATGCCAAAAGATCTTTCTTTCTTCTGGATGGTAGATATTTCCTTTCCGTTAATGTAACTTAGGAAAAGTTGGGCTAGGCTTTCAGATACTTTTGCTCTTTCGTATTTTTTCTCTTCTACTTTTTTGATATTTATATAGATGAGGCTAGAATATTTTTTATAGTTAATAAACACACATAGTGTGTCGTTATTATCTTAAAAGTTTGGTGTGCCTTCATTTAAAAGTCTTTCGAAGAACTCATCCCATTTATCAGGAGTAATTGGTGATATTACATCTCTTTTCTTTTATAAATAAATAAATTTCATATATTATAAAAAACATTCAGTGTCTAACGTATTTAGTTGTTAGTTTCACTACTAGATTTCCACGACTGCTGTGTGCGTGTGTTGAAGAAAAAAATCCACTTCATTACATACATGTATCTGTTGATTAACCATTGTTCATTTCAATAATTTATACACAATAATACGATTTAAATCACTTCATATAATATATAAATGCATTATAATATGCCAATTAAAATTAATTGTGTTTCAAGAGTCATTATTAACAAAGCATGACAAGTGATTGATACGACTATAAGTCGCTTCAAACGTAGCTATATAATTAATTTTATATTATTTAACAAATCACAAACACTTATTAAATATCATATCGGTTAATATTTTATGGTTATCGGTTACCGCGAGTCTAAATATCGATAACATTCGATACAACAATAGATTATACAGAGCGTGGCTCAAAATTGACTATATTTTGCTTTGCAAAATTATTAATCCTTAATCCAGTGTACTCTGGAATTAAAATAAAGAATGAATTAAGAGTAAAACAATTTTTGTAATATTATTTATTATCAAGGTATTGTACAAAAATCACCAATTCTGGTTATAATGGCCATCAATATATACCTATAGCACTCACCGACCATCTAACACTATTAACGACATATAAAGAACTAAAAAGATTAATGAACAATATAATAAAAGAGGCTAACAAATTTAGGCTTGTAAGAAATAAGGAAATTAGAAAATAGATACATGATAATGGGAGAAACAGACAAACAAAAGGAAAATAAATTCACGTTGGAGATAGGAGGAAAACTAAAAAAAGATACAAAAAGTTTCAGAATTTACTTACCTGGGTGTAAAATTATATGAAAAGGGACATGGGGAAGTGGAGATAAAGGCAAGAATAGCAAGAGGCAACAAAAATAATGGGAAGCATTGCGATCATTAATGAATCCAAATATGTCTCAAGGAAAACAAAAATTTGAATCTACAAAACAGTTATCACTCCTACAGCTGTATATGCATGTGAAACATGGTTTCTTAAAAAATCAATCATAGACATTTAGAAAGACGGGAGATTAAAATACAAAGAGATATGGATCATAAATAGACCTTTTAGAAAGATAGGAGAGAAAAAAAAACAAAGAGCGATATATGGAGGTGTGGAAGTAGATGGCAATGGAGAAGAAGGAATAATAAAGAACTTAAAGAACTATATAACGAAGCAAAATAATAACAACGGTAATCAAAGCATAGGGAATACGATATTAATAGTTTCCCATATAAATAAAGGATTTTACTATAAAAAAACTAAGTTTTGAAATTAATTTATTTTTAAGTTAACCCTCGTCACAGTATAAAGAGGGACCTCTATATACTGTGCCTCTATATACTGGTGGAACCTCTATATACTGTGCCCTCGTGTTCTCGGCCATGTTGCCATTTGTTCGACCACCAGAATGGACGGTTTTTCCCATAAGACTTTCACTTCCACCACTCGTAATCATCCCCTTTTGTGTGTATTGTTCTTCGGGTAATTATTTTGTTTTTCTCGTTCCTGCTATCACCGAAAGTTTATTTCTACTTTCTTATCTTATTGGAAACAATGGGATAAATTCTTGTTAGTTATATCGGAATATTTGGTAATCCGTTAGTTGGAATAATAGTTGGAAAGTCAAGTGGATTTCCCAGATGGATTGAGGGTATTATTTTAGTGTTTTGATAAGTAGGTAATACTATCGGGTATTACAATACTATATAGTAACAACATTAAATTGATTTAGTCCAGAAAGCTACTGCGCATCCGCTAGGAAAAATATTCTAATTCGGATCTTTTACACAATCTTACTCAAAAAGGACTCCTTTTAACAAATTTGCGTGTTGCCAAGACCAAAAGGTGGTCAAAAAATTTTTAAACGTTTTTTTTTGTTTTTTTCCTAAAATTTATTTTTTTGCATGGAAAAAAGTTTTTTTAGGTTTTTTGGATCATTCCAAACAGAAAAGGTCTTTAGTGACGTTTCTCTAAAAATGATAGTTTTTGACAAATAAGCGATTTAAAATTGAAAAATTGCGAAATCGGCCATTTTTAACCCTCAAAAACTATGTGAAAATCTGAAAATTTGAATGTTGCCAAGGTAGTTAGATATTCTTTAAACATCGATTTATGAAATCCCGAAGAGTTTTTTGCAATACAATATTCAAAGCTCCTTTGTTTTTTAATTGCTAATCAAGCGTGCGCGACACTATTTTCCACCGACAGTATGGTGCAAATGAAAGGAATAAATTCGGTATTTCGTAAATCGGCGACTTTAAGGAAAAATCCCGAAACAGATCGATTTTTATTTTTAAGTTATGATATTGTGGCATATATGGTATACTAGTGACGTCATCCATCTGGACGTAATGACGTAATCGATGCTTTTTTTAAATAAGAATAGGGGTTGTGTGCTAGCTTATTTGAAAGGTTCTTCAATTATCTATTCAGTAATATAAACATTTACATAATTATTTATACAGGGTGTCCAAAAAATTTTTATTAAATTAAATTATTTGACAAAAAAGAAGTAGAAGGACACCCTGTATAAATAATTATGTAAATGTTTACATTACTGAATAGAGAATTGAATGAACTTTCAAATGAGCTACCACACGACTCCTATTCTGATTTAAAAAAATCATCGATTACGTCATCACGTCCCGACGGATGACGTCACTAGTATACCATATATGCCACAATATCATAACTTAAAAATAAATATCGACCTGTTTCGGGAATTTTTCTTAAAGTCGCGGGTTTACGAAATAACGAATTTATTCCTTTCATTTGCACCATACTGTCGTGTTCGGTGGAAAATAGTGTCGCGCACGCTTGATTAGCAATTAAAAAACAAAGGAGTTTTGAATATTGTATTGCAAAAAACTCTTCGGGATTTCATCAATCGATGTTTAAAGAATATCTACCTACCTTGGCAACATTCAAATTTTCAGTTTTTCACATAGTTTTTGAAGGTTAAAAATGGCCGATTTCGCAATTTTTCAATTTTTAATCGCTTATTTGTTAAAACCTATCATTTTTAGAGAAAAGTCACCAAAGACCTTTTCTGTTTGGAATGATCCAAAAAAACTAAAAAAACTTTTTTCCATGCAAAAAAAATAATTTTAGGAAAAAAACAAAAAAAAAACGTTTAAAAAATTTTTGACCACCTTTTGGTCCTGGCAACATGCAAATTTGTTAAAAGGAGTCCTTTTTGAGTAAGATTGTGCAAAAATCCGAATTAGAATATTTTTCCTAGCGGATGCGCAGTGGCTTTCTGGACTAATTCTTGTAATTCGATGTTTGTAAAAACTGCTTTTCATCAATTCGAAATGGATTTTGGGAGCAAAATACAAAACACTTGATTGTGTGTAATTTCTTATTGTGATTTTTATACGTTTGTATCAGGTGTTTGATGTCAAAATAATAATAACCTTCCAGATTGACATTTATATGCACTTAAGGACTAACTAAGTTTTCTTTTATTTATTAGAGGAAGACTGCACCTAATCTTATAGAATATACAGCCCTCTATTTTGCCTTTAATATTCTATATTGATTATATTTACTTAATACTTATCACTTAATATCCCAGATAAGATATTTTGCGGTGTTTACCAGTCCTTTCTCTAGCAGTTCTCTATCTTTGTTGGCTCTCCTTAATACTTCTTTATTAATTTTTCTTGCTGTCCAAGGTATGTTCAGCATCAGTCTTATGAATCCACATTTCCAATGCTTCAATTCTATACATGCTTGAGACTTTTAATGTCCACACTTCTGCACCATACAAAATTACAGACCAAACATAGCACTTAACCATTATTTGTCTTAGTTCTAAACTTAAATGATTATTACAAAGAAATGTCTTCATTTTTATAAAGCTAGTTTTAGTCATTGCTATTTTGCGTTTTATTTCTATGCTTGGATCTATGTAGTTGGTCCGTTATACCAGTTTTCAAATAGGTACCTATGTAATATTGTAAACTTTGACTTCATTGAATTGAAGCTCTGCATCTGGATGTGGGTTACGACTAAAGACTAAATATTTGGTTGTATTTTTTCTAAGTCCACGAGTCATGCAAAAACATATTTTCTTTGATCACGGCATTCTTCTAATAGGATATTAAGCGCAAAAAGTGTCTCCCTTGTTCCCATAACATTTCTAAAACCAAATTGGTATCATCGAGATATTCTTCGTATGTATATCTAATCCTGTTGTGAAGAATTCTTAGGAAATCTTAAGAGTGTGGCTCATTAAGCTAATTAATCGATATTATGAGAATTTTCTAGCATTGGTTTTTTTAGGTATTGCGACAAAGATGAACCAGCCTGTGGGAACCAGTCCAGTATTATTAAAAGTTTAACTACTGCTTATAATATGTTATCTTCATCTATTACCTTCAGCATCTCAGTTGATGTATCATTTACACCACCAGCTTTCCTAGTTTTAGCATTTTTTATAGCGAACTCTACCCCTGATTTCATCATTTCTGGATAGTCAATACAATTTTGGTAGAATTAGGTAATGTTATTTCTGTCATATTTAAACAACTCTGATATATAGCTAACATTCTCTCCTCATTTGATTCCCCTTTACAATAATTTTGTTGTTATTGTCATTTAGTACAGATGGAATTCGTTTTTTAATACATAGGTATATGTTGCTTATTTCTTTTGCTTTTGTGTGTAAAACCACATACTATGTTCCTTAGTATTTGGTATTGGACTTTTTGAAGGCAGGTATAGAGTGTATGCAGAAACTAAATATAAATAACAATAATGAGACAAGAAATGATGAAATTTTAGCAAACACACTTGAAACGAAACTGCACAAACAAAGTTCACCTATAAAAACACAAAACTTTATTGTAAATTATGTTCCATCTGTTTTTTATGTTCTCGTTTTTAACATTCAATTAGAAAACTAAAAAAAGAAGAAACTAGAAAAAAATGTGACCCTATACGAGTAGTTATTCTAAACTAATATACCAAACGGCTCTTCAGCCGTCGACACCTGTGAAAGCCTCCTTTGTGGTTATTCCCTCATTCAATCGGTTAAAATGTATAATTTATCCAAAATAAGTATTCGCTTAGTGATTTATTCACCTAATAAATAAATACAAAACAGTGTGGTATATTAAATTGTAAATTTTATTTTAACACGTGAATTTATTGGCGTTTATGATCGACTTGATTGACTCGGCAGCTGTTTATGCAACAAGTGAAAAAACTGTTGAAGACACGCGACCAAAATGTTGTTTCCAAGCATCTCTCCGATGCACAGGGTACTTACAGGTGGAAATATTTGCGAAACATGAAAGTTGAGGTAATAAAAGTCACTTTGGAATAATAACCGTGGGTAAGTCACGGGAAGTAGGTATTAAGCGTTTCGAGTACTTAATTGTTAACTATTATAATGTCGATATTAATCTTACACCTGACTTTTTGTTTATTTCTATCAATTGAATAATCTAGGTCCTTCAGAACGGTAATAGATTAACTGCTCTAGCCTATTAGTGACATGGATTGATTTTTTTTTTTTTTCATCTAGAAATATATGAACGTTCTATGCTGAGTACCTGGTCTTTCGATGCTCAGTTACCATCCAGATGTAAGTTCCTGTCTCTAATGCTGCACCCAATTTAACAGTTGCTTTGTTATCTTCTCTCATCCTCCGTACACGATTGTACCATCTTCTTGATGTGCCTGTACGTGACGAATGCTGGAGATCGTCATGGCAATCTTTATCTTATCTGCAGCAACGTGGAAAAGCTGCACATATGTTTGTATTGAACAAGGCTGTGAGGTTCTTTAACCAAGATATAATTGTACAATAAGGGAAAAAACCCATACTGTATAATATAATATGTATCGAAAAAAATGTATATAATTTTAAGTAATTTAGGTTGTTACAAAAGATATTGTTTCTACATACACAAACATAACGAAGGTTGATTGACAAAGTTTGTGTAACCTCGCAGAGGCTCACGTATAGCTTACTTCCAAAGTCCGAGTTGGAAGAAGAGATAAATAGCCCACAGAGGGATTGATTAAATCCTGGCAGGGTCGCCATGTTACGTTGGTAGATTGCCACGATACGTTGCAGGGTTGGTATGTCGAGTTGAAACACTGACTCTAATTTATAACTTTATTTATGATTTACAACATCCATCAACATAAGGTTACTAAGATGTTGTTTCGCAGGGTAGTCCTTCAGGACACCCTTCTCGCAGGACGGCTCACTAGCATAGTAACGATCTTAATCTTACTATGAATAATGACAATACTATAATGCTCCATTTAATCCCTCTGTGGGCTATTTATCTCTTCTTTCAACTCGGACTTTTGAAGTAAGCTATACGTGAGTCTCTGCAAGGTTACACAAACAAACTTTGTCAATCAACCTTCGTTATGTTTGTATATGTAGAAACAATATCTTTTGTAACAACCTAAATTACTTAAAATTATATACATTTTTTTCGATACATATTATATTATACAGTGAGGGTTTTTCCCTTACTGTACATAATTCTTCTTTCTGGACCTCGCTTTCCAAATATTTTTCCTTGCAGGACGGCTTGTAGGAGGGCATATATCTGGATTTATTTCGCATAATGTGTCTGAAGTACTGTAACTTTGAAGTTTTGATGGTGGTCATTACCTCTCGCTTCTTTTTCTTTCTTCTGAGGACCTCCTCATTTGTGACTCAATCAATCCACAGATTTTAAGTATTCTCTCATTTCTCAAATGCTTCCCATTTTCTGCATATAGTGTTTTGTTCAATATTCACGATTTAACACCATAAAAAAGGACAGAAGACGTAGCGTCGCATTCATACTTTTATACCAAGAGAGAAGTAGTGGCTTTTGAAGAAGGCCTAAATCCTGTTGAAGGTGGATCTAGTTTTTCGCTAAAATGAAAGTAGATGATTGCATTGTTACTGTTGTTTTGCACTGTTAAATTGTGCTGCAATAATTGTTACTGTATTTGTCTCAAACTTTTCATCTAAATCTTTTTCTATACAAAGCTTTTATAATATGGCGTTATATACGAAAACCCTAGAATTTGGATGATTTTTTCTTGAATATTCTTCATAGAAATTTTCCCAGCACTAATTTTTGATCTAATTCTATAATTGCCTATGGTAATTAAAAAAATCGAGAAACATCGAGAAAAAACATAGAGAAAAAATTTAAATAACGCAAAAAAATGACAAAAAACCTATGTTTTCGATAGACCGAGTCACTTGATAAAAAAGGATAACAGGAAGACAAAAATGGTTTAAGTTTAAGAACAGAGATCAAGAGCTGTCCAGCAATCCCAGAACGACCACTGAATATACTAGACCTACTAGATAGCAATGGCCGAATATAAAGAAACTTGCAGATACATATTTAGAAGGTTTATTGGCAGAAGGTTGAGATGTTTAGAAGATTTATATGATGGTTTATATGAAGGTTTTTAAGATTTTTAGAAGGTTTATAGGTCTATGTTCGGCTGTGGACATAAATGGTTAAATGATAGTTGATGTAAAAAGAAAAACAATGAAAATATATTTACATCAACTTCATTCACATTCAAGAAAATGAGTTCGAATCAGTTTTATAAAATGTGATACATTACAAAATAAATTTTTTTGGACAGTATCTTGCTGTCCAATTAAATTTCCTTAGGAAGAGAAATAAGCAAAAAAAGCATTAGGCTTGACGCCATGAGGTCTCAGTCGACGGATAATGTGTTCATCGGCACCCCATTTCCTAAACTGTTTAGGTATACCACGTTCAAAAGGTATAAATGATTATTAGAAAAAATAAGGGTCCTTAACCCGCACCACTTCCTGATACATTCAAATTTGAGTTGCGGAGCCGTTTGGTTTATTAGCGTGATTTTAAAAATAATGCTGTCCATACTAAAGCTATTAAGTCTTATAAAAATTACACAAAATAGAACATCACAAAACTTGTAATTAGCTCAGACTAACATCACAAAACTTGAGTATAAACAAGCTGAAAATGCGAGCATTATCATAACGAAAACTTTGTTTATATACGTATTTAAATTCATAATATAGAAAATTGCTATTACGAAAAGCTGTTTAGAATTAAAAATTATGTTTTAATGTGCAAGTATATCATTCATTTAAATGTTGTGAACTATAAACTTTACTGGAAATTCATATTTTTTACATACCTCGTATAAAATTAATAAAATTTGATTCATGATGGTTGCATTATAAATCTTTGACCAAGAAGAGATTTTTATGAAGAATAACTTTTCTTCGTCAAATTAAAAATACAAGATTTATAAATGAAAATGATGTTGGTATCCATAATTTGAGAAAATTCGTCAAATATTTTTTTCCATTAGAAGGATGTAATTTCATATATCAGAACATACTTTTTTATTCCAAACCACATTTTAAATAACAATTTTCCAATATTATAAAATAAATAATACATACATGATAAAGATACTTTTTACTGATGAACTTTACTTGGATCTACAGACCGAGCGAGTCTCGTAAATATCACGGCTTTGCGCCACGCTTCACGCAACCGTATTTGCGTACTTGTGTTTTGAGTTGTGTGGTCGTGCGCTGGTCGAGTGGAGTTATAATTTACCAAATTTAAATATAATCGTTTCTAGTGATTCCTTATTAATATAGTATAATATGTATTATTGCTTTCAAAATATACTCAAATTGTATTTTTATACATTTATTACACATATTATTTTATATAATAATTAAATTCACTATAAAATGCCATTTATATTTTATTAATAGCTAAATAATTTAAAATTTAGTTTGACATTCACGAAGTGTCAAACTCAAATGTAAATAATAACATTTGCTTTGCTTAACAAATTCAGATTAAAAAGTAGCCTACTTCCTAATCAAAGATTTCAGCTGACGTTTAGTGTCTGGTAGGAAATAACCGGATTGTGACGTCACATTTTAGATTTTGAGGTCGATTATCTCAAAGACGGTTAGAGATATCGAAATGCCGTTATCAGATTTGGATTCAGAAGACAAAACTACATAAGAATCCATCGATACATCTGCTCTAAGTATTGCAGGAGCGGCAACGCAATAACACACAGACTTTTTCAAATTTATAAACGAAAAGTTTTCGTTGAAAAAGAACTAAGAAAACAAGCAAGATATATTATGAAGAACAGCAGAAAACGGTCTTGAAACAAATTCGTATCAAGAATAAACAGTTCAACGTCGCCACTCCTTGTCTGGAGGTGGCTGACATGTAGTGAATGTCTAAAAACTTACATCGGTCAAACTAGCAGAACCTTTGACAAACGTATAGCGGAACACAAACGGACCTTCAATAATATAACAGTCTCAAATGGTTCATCTTCAAAATAAAGGCCTTAAGCTATATTTATTAGAATCTATGGAAATTAATAAATTGAAAAATACAGATATAATTCTGATGGAGCAACTTGAGACAAACAGCTTCCCACTCCTCAACCTACTCAGTTACAGTCTTTAAGGTACAGACACACAGTAAAATTCATCACTTCAGAAAGGCACCCTGCCAAAACTACTTTAGTGACATTAGCTTTTAATAAACTTTGTGGAAGTATTGCAAACAAAAGTTTTCAGTGTTTTATTGTTAGACAAAAAAACTAATTTTACACTTTGCATTGGTCAGAACCCAAAACATAAGTCACTGCCTTCCTAGTATTAGAAAGAAGATTAAAGAAAAACGCCACTTATAAAAGATCTGGCAGAACACATGACACCATGCAGATAAAACAAAATTATGGCAGGGCAGCCAAACGTTTAAAATTTTACCTATCAAGCATTAAAAATGAAAGCTTCCTAAACTATGTCGAAAACCTAAAAAAGTCAACAGAGGATACAAATTACAGCTTATGGAAAGCAACTAAAAAATTAAAGCAACCCAAAGAACATATCTCGCCTGTAAGTAAACCTGATGGAAGTTTGGCAAAAAAATAAAGAGAAGGCGGAAATTTTTGCTTTACATCTTGAAACAGTTTTCAAACCTTTCTTAACACGAAAAAATACATAGATAACGAAATTATAACGTTTCTTGATGCAAAAATACACTCAGATGAACAGATATATACAACATATTACACCAAATGAGGTACGGTGCGTTATGAAAATAGAGCTATACTCTAAAAAAGCTCCAGGACACGACCTAATCACTGGAAAAATTATGATCGAACTACCGCTAAAAGGGATACTTATGTTAACCTATCTTACTAACACCAAGACTTAAATATTTTCCAGCGCAATGAAGCTGACAAATAAACTGGCAAATAATGTTAATCCCTAAACGTGGTAAACCTCAACACGAAACAATTTCTTACTGACCATTAAGTCTACTGCCTGTCATGTTGGAAATTATAGAAAAATTACTAGCTAAGAGAGTAATAAAAATTATTGCAGAAAAAGAACTTCAACCGATACACCAATTTGGATTTAGAGCCAAACATTCAACAATTGAACAGATACAACAACTGGTAGAATTAATCCAAGACTCTTTTGAAAGCAAGCAGTATTGCTTAACTGCATTCGTCGATGTAAGTCAAGCTTTTGACAAGGTGTGGCATCGGGGACTACTATATAAACTAAAAAAAAACATACACCAGAACATGTATGACATACTATACTCATACCTAAAAGAAAGATATTTCCAGGTAAAATATGAAGACGATATAACCGGCCCACATCTCATAAAGGCAGGCATTCCTCAAGATAGCGTTCTTGGGCCGATCCTTTACCTACTATTTACCTCTGATTTGCCTACTGACAATAAAGTAGGTATACGAGTATACAGCCACATTTGCAGACGATACCGCAATAATGGCGGTACATTTAGATCCCGTTGTTGCAGCAGAACAACTCCAAGAAAACTTAAATAAAGTCCAGAAATGGACTAAGAAGTGGAAGATAAAACTTAATGAATCTAAATCAAGCCACATAGTATTCACTAAATGCTACAGCGATTCTTCTCAAATACATGTATTACTCAACAATGCCCCCGTTCCAACGTTAGATACTGTAAAGTATTTAGGCTTACATATGGACAAGAGACTCACTTGGAAAACTCATATATGGAAAAAAAGAAAACATCTTGATAGGTACCATATATAGAAAATATTATTGGTTACTCGGAGAAGGTCCAAGTTGTCGTTGAGAAATAAACTACTAGCGCACAATGCGATACTCAAGCCAATTTGGACGTACGGAATACAGTTGTGGGGCACCGTTTTAAAATCCAACCTAGCAATCATGGACCGATTTCAAAACAAGGTGTTACGAGCATTAACTGCTGCGCCACGGTTTGTAAGTAACAAAGACATTCTACAACAGGGGTCACCAATTAGTTTCCCTGAGGGTCCGTTTCGAAAACTTATGACACTTCCGGGGTCCGGATTTAATGCTACCTGTGTCTGGTTCTTCTGATTCGGTTTCTTTGCGGATTCTTGTCAAAAAATATACCCTATAAACAAATCAGAAGGGTGCTGGGCGAAATTTTTGGGTAGAAATTGTTTAACAATTTTTCTTAATAACTTCAAAACATTACCTTTTTTGTCCCCGAAAATATGTTATTAGCATTTTTGGGTCATCTTAAACAAAAAAGATCTGTCATTTTCTCAAAACCTGACAGATTTCCGGTTTAAAGTGATTTACAAATTGATAAATGCAATAATAAGCATTTTTGAAGCTTGAAAACTCATGTTTAAATTATTATTTTTGTGGTTGTCAAGTGCCTAAATTGAAGTTTAAACATTCAATTTTAAGATTCTGATGAGTAATCGGGGCTTATTTCAATTATTTAGACCAATGTTGTTAATTGTTAATTATGCGCGATAATTCGCGCGAAATAAGCCCCACCTACTCATTAGAATCTTGAAATTGAACTTCAATTTAGGTACTTGGTCACCCGAAAACTAATAATTTACAGAAGAGTTTTCAAATATCGAAAATGCCTACTTTCGCATTTTTCAGATTTTAAATCGCAAAAAAGGCAGAAAATTAATTTTGAATTTGTTTAAAAAAATTGTTTCGCCCGGTACCCTTCTGATTTGTTTAGGGGCCATAATATGACCCCTAAACAAATCAAATTTGAACAAATCAAATATTATTTGAACAGGAATCCGCAAAAAAAACGAATCAGATAAATTTTATGTTGAACACAGCAACACAGTAATATTTTAAAAGTTAAAAATTTATATTGTGAATGTTAATGGCGTCTTTCTCAAGTTTTTAGACATCTTCAATTTTGTACATAGTTATTAACTTTTTTTAAATCCAGTTATTGAAAATGAGAAATTTAAATTAATCAATCATAGTACAAAATGGTAACTAACATGTTATCTTTTCTACATTAGTTTCAATGTAAGCTGTGTGTTGCAAACTTATTAAATCTGAAAACTATTTCAATTATATGCACAGCTGAAAAGCATTTCTACTTGCATCTACTTATAGTAGAGAGGAAATGAATATAAAAAAATCACGTGACAATTTTATACAGCAGTTTACTTAAATTCAAAATTAATGATTATAATAAGTATGTATGTATAACAATAAGGGGAAAACTCTTTACAAAATTTAATTATCAGTGAGAAAAATGACATTTTTTATTATGTACAACCTGTCTGAAGTTTTGAGTGAGTTTAATGCAACTGATTCTAATTAGGGATTTAAGATATTTATCTGTTAGCTGAGATGTGTCTGTACCGATTTTTAATAAAGTTCATTCTTGATAAAGCGGCTTCGCACACATAAGTTTAGCCAAACGTAGTAAGTACACAATTTCATGGCCAAACATTTTCAAAATTGCAAAAGCACTATATTCTGAATTCAATGACGGTCCGCACAAAACTAGCCCACGGTCCGGATGCGGACCGCGGTCCGCCAATTGGTGACCCCTGTTCTACAAGACCTTCAAGTGCCAACTGTGAGTGAAGTTACATAAATATAGTGTCACACAGTGATAAATATTTACAACGACTAGACTAGGAAACCACCCGAATATGTTAGAATTAAATTTATTTGAAAATAGTCAACAAATTAGACGCTTTAACCAAAAATTACAATTAGCTTTACCATTCTTAAGTTAAGAAACGCTGATTTTAATCGTACCTAATTGTAATATTCAGGATTCAGGTAGAGTAAATATTTATTGAAATATTTCTCTTCGCGCCATTATTGTAAAGTCAACAAATGTGTTTATGGTTTCTTTTTGACTAATTACACGCAAAATACGTACCTACAAAGTACGTACCAAGTCAACCACTTCATTATTTACTTGTTCTTCTTGTAAACAAAACAAAAAGTTGTTACCTTGCTGAAAGCTCTCAACGTATCCAAATTACTCTGCAAAATAGGCAAACACATAAAAAAGAAAGGAATAATACCATCTTTCAGAACAAACAACAACTTAAGCAAATACATTAAGCACAACAGAGTGGCGTATAGTGTATACAAACTGACATGTGGTTGATGTGGTGATTGTCCAAAAACTTATATCGGACAAATTGGCAGAACCTTTGACAAACGGATAGCAGAACACAAATAAAGGGCTTTCTATAATAGAAAAACAGATTCCATGTACTCACTTCACCTTCTAGGTCATAGTCATTATTTTAATGAACAGTTTCAAATTCTCCATATTCAAAATAAAGGCCTTAAACTATATTTATAATAATCTATGCATATTATTAATTCTGATTGACCAACTTGAGACAAAACAGTTCTTCACTCAACCTATCGAGTTATAGCCTCGGTGCAGATAAACTTTTAATAAATTTTGTGGAAGTACCTATTGAAAACAGAAATTTTCAGTGTTTTATTGTTAGACAAAAAAACTATTTTTTCACTTTTTTATTCTGTGATATAAACTATCGTATAAAACAGATTTCTGTGACTAAATACTTAAAAAGCCGTATTAGTATCATTGTTATAATTCCTAAGTGATTACTTTGTCTCTCGCCTTTTTCGTCTCGCACAAACATCGACCCCCCCCCCCCCCCCCGATAATATCTAACATTCTTTTTCTAAGCCGATCTCGCATCGAATACGTACAAAGTATGTACCAAGTCAACCACTTCATTATTTACTTGTTCTTCTTGTAAAAAGAACAAAAAGTTGTTACCTTTCGGCAAGATCCCGACGTATCCTTTTGCGTCTATAGATGCGACGACGGTAAGCTATTGTACAGTGGATAAAAGGGGGAAATACTTTTTTGTGCATCGTTTTTTTGTGCGAGTGCGTTCCCAGCGAATTTCACAACGCCCTGATAATGGTGATCGGTCATAAATGACTGATAGCTGATGAGTTATGGGGTTAGAAAGATTTTTTTTGTTTCCTATACGGATGGAATTCTGTAACAGGGTGTCCAGGTCGTGGGGTTTATGGTTTATATTACTCGTTTTTTAATACACGGCGAATTTAAAATAAACTAAAAATAAATTTTTTTTATTATAAAAACCATTAATGGAAAGAGAAGAAATACCGAAACACTGGCATGAAAGCCATATAATACCTATTCACAAGAAGGGAGACAAACAAATATGTCGGAACTATAGAGGAATATCGCTAATTAATACAACATACAAGATTATATCCATCCCATACAGTGGCGGCTCGTACCACTTTAAGAAGGTAGTGCCACAACTCGGGCAGCCGCCAAAATTTTTAGTGACGGATTCACGATATTGTCAAAAAAAGGTATACTGACAACAAAAACTAAAAAAAATATGCGCGGATACTTTTATCTTATGTACATATCTTAAGTTTATTGATCTGAGGTGCCAAGCAATTGTTCAACATTGATCAAAACAGTTCCGTAAATTAATTAATAATAAAAACCTCTTAACCTACCACCAGCATTTACTGCTGATAGTGCTTGAAAATTGTTATTACGATTTAGTCTCTATTTACCAATTTATAAAAATAATACTATTTCATTATTCACACACATGCACAAATTTTTGTAATGTCACTTTTAAAGTTTACGATATATGAAGTTCATTCTTCTATTTTTTGGTTGCAAAGTTTTCAATGACTTTATAATTAAAATTATCAATACAATTTACAAAATGCTTTTTTGCAGATAGCATACCTAAAGCACTAGGTTTCGATGTAAACATCGAAAAACAGCGTTCTGCTTCAGATGTTGATATAGGAATGGTAACTAAAATACTTAAAAGTTTAATAGTTTCTTCAAATGTGCTTTTTGAACCTTCCCTCTACAATAAAACCGATAGCGAAACAGCCCCAGAGGTAGTACTTAATTCGTCTCGCTAATACAGTACCTACTTCTAATTCAGTTTTAAACCGAGTTTTGCTTAAAAACTAAAATTGTCTCCAGTCTCCATGGTTCAGTAAGAAATGATTCGGAGAACTGATGCTTATAAGCAGAAAACTTCTCCGACATAAATAAATTAGAAGCAACTAAATGTCCGGAGAAGTTAGACCTTTGAAAGATCTGGTACTTTGAATAATATGAACCTTTAAGTCGTTGTCTAATTCGGCGCTAAAATTGACCAGCTCCTTAAATATGCCTCTATTTTCTGAATTTTCTTTTTCGTCGTGACCTCTTAAAGCTAACTCGAAAGCTCCACAAAACCTTATAACATTTGTAGTTTTTTTTTCTAGCGAAAAACCACCAAAAAAAAGTTTTAAAATACTAATCTTTATTGTCAATTAATAAATTAAACTTAAGAAATAATCAAAATATTATCAAAATATCCACGATCATGATGCACCAAAAGTTTAATTATAAATACAAAAACTTTTTAACAGAAAATATACATAATAAAAGCGACAAACCAGCACGTAAAGAAACTCAAAATAAATAGACCTGGCTTCATACCCTCGTGCCTGGCACAGAGATTCTAATGTTAAGGTATACTGATAGTCCAATATAGCTCTTTCTCTGTCACTTACATATAATGTTCGTAAAATCTTTCTCTCTTCACTCGTGCCAGTACTGACTTCGGCGCGAAGGAGATTCTCCTGTCGAATACTCTCCGCTGTCGGCAGGGATTGTATTGCGCCCATAGTTGCCATATTTTATATAATTTATGAAGATCAAAAGAAATACACACAAAAAAATTAATAGGAATTAAAAAGTTTTGAAGATAAAAAATATGTTTATGGATAGTTAGCAAGGTAGTGCCATGGCTCTATGGCACTACCTCACGGGCCGCCACTGATCCCATATCAATATTTCAATCAACGATAATACTTTAATACTGTTTAGAAGACTAACTCCATACGCAGAGAAAACAATAGGCGACTACCAAAGCGGATTCAGACCGGGAAGGTCGACCATAGACCAGATCTTCGTCCTACGCCAGGTGTTGAAAAAAAACTGGGAATTCAACCGCGATGTACACCAAATCTTCGTAGACTTCAAACAAGCTTACGATTCTGTTAGCAGAGAAGCATTGTGGGAGACTATGGTAGAAATGGGAGTACCTGGAAAACTGGTACGCTGAAGAACGCTTCCGCACGAATCAGAATTGGCAGCACCACGTCGGAGGAATTCCTCATTGACACCGGGCTTAGACAAGGAGATCCTCTCGCACCCTGCTGTTTAACTTCCCACTGGAATATGCAGTAAGGAAAGCTCAGCCACAACTGACAAACGAATTTGTCGCCCAAAGATCAAAAATACTATTAGCCTTTGCGGATGACGTGGACACATTGCATAATCCACCAGTGATGCAAAAGAAGCTCTCACCCTATTCGAGAACGGAGCCAAGGAAGTTGGTCTAAGGTCAACGAGGACAAGGTCAACGAGGACAAAACCAAGTACATGGTGGTTACGAAGAACCCAAGACCAAGGGTTAGACAAAACGTAACAATTAATGAATACAATTTTGAAGTCGTCAAAGAATTAAAGTATCTGGGAGCGATCATAACATCTGAAAATAAATATGAAAAGGACGTGGCAGCTAGGATCATTGCAGGAAACAGGGCATATTACTTATTAAGAACCCTACTTAAATCAAAAGTACTCTCAAGATCAGCAAAAATAAGAGTATATATAAGACAATAATTCGTCCCACAATAACGTATGGAAGCGAAACATGGACTCTGAATCAGCGGGAAACGACAAAATTACTGGTAGGTACTTGAAAGAAAGATACTGCGGACTATCTATGGGCCTTGCAGAGAAGAGACAACAGGAGAATGGAGAAGAAGACACAATGATGAACTCCAGACAATATATGGAGATGAAAACATAGTACGCTACATTAAAGCAAACAGAATACGATGGGCGGGTCACGTGCTAAGATCAAGTGACGAAAAACTTCTGAACGCCACAATCTGGGAAAGGCCCGATGGAAAAAGGCCAGCTGGTCGCCCAAGAAAGAGATGGAAGGACGCAGTAGCCAGCGATCTACGCAAAATGGGAGTACAGCAATGGGAAATAGCTGCTCAGGACCGACAACAATGGAGGGAAATAGTAAACGCGGCCAAGACTCACATAGAGTTGTAGAGCCAAATGATGATGATGATGATGATGAAACATTAATGACTATATTCTTAATTAAATGATCTGCTTCTTTCTCTCTATAAGCAATTCTGCTTGATCATTGACGAACTAATAATAGGGCAGTAAAAGAAAAAAAGAGCTGATAAAATCTTCTACAGGTTTTGGAAGGTTTTAAAAAGTAGGTACCTATATGATTGATAAGTGGTGATAAATTCTTGAAGACGTCTAGCTGATTATGCTTTATTTTTTTAATCAATCATAAAAAGAGCAAAAAATCATTTTTTTACTATAAAACGTTTCTTGTAGAATTTTAGAGCAAATTAGCTCCAATGAAAATTGGCCAAAAAGTGTGCCAAATCTCAGCTAGGTCAACCAAATTATTCAATATGTTGAGTTTATCCCGGAGAGCGATTATTTAAACAAATCTACTTGCCAAAACAGTTGCTTTAGAGATATTTAGCAGTTCGTGATCGATTCTTTAAGGCTTCAATTTCATCATCATGATGCTACAGCCCTATGAAAGAGCCTCGACCTTCCCAAGTCTATTACGCCAGTCAGTCCTATCCATTGCCAACCGTTGCCAGTTTGCTGCGCCTATTTTTCTCTCATCCTCATCCACACCATCCTTCTATCTGAGTTTTGGCCTACCCCTATTTCTACTTCCCACAGGTTGTGACATAAGGAATCTTCTAGGAGGGTTGTTATGCTGTGATCTTGCTAGATGTCTTGACCATCTTAGTATTCCTCTTCTTATGAGAGATATTTTTTATTTATTTATTTATTATTTATACATATGACCTGGCCTCTAGTGACTAATCCAGGTCGTTTTTTCCTGATGGGATTACAGATATTTTTTTTTTATATTTTTACATTTTTTACTCAACTATTAAATCTATTTTTACAATAACAATTTGCCATAATCTCTTAATTACGTATAACAAACAAATTTAAATAAACAATTTAAAATATGTTTGATACTATCAACTCCCTTCTAAGTTATAAAGACAGTCCCTCTATTTTCAGAAGAGAGTTGGTAGTTTTTTTTTTTTATTTTTTTTTTATTTTTATGAATTATGTATTGAATTATTATTTTTATTTATTTATTTTATATTGAATTATTATTATTATAATTGTAAATATCTATTTTTGAATTTATATTTTATTTTATTTATTTTAACTTTATCTTACTCAACTTCATCAGGGTTGGATTATTGGTTGTCTTCTTCTATTATTATAGATTTCTTGTTGTTTTTTAGATATTATTTGTGTGAGATTGTTTAATGTTTCAAAATATTCTTCATTTTGTAATATATCTCTTATTTCAATTCTTTCTAATCTTCTTCTCATGTCTCTGTGTTCTTCATTTTCTATAGTATTTTCACAATGTAACACTATATGTTCTGGTGTACCTAGTTCTCCACATTCACAATATGCATCATCTTTTAAGTTAAATCTTTCCAAATATGTTGGGTACGGTCCATGTCCTGTTAAAAAGTGTATTAAACCTTGTTTTGGATTAAAATAATTTGGAATGTTTTCTAATATTGGTATAAAATTGTATAAACGTCTAGATTTTGTTGAATTTTCCCATTCATTTTGTCTTTTTCTATATATTATTTCTTTTAATTCTCTTTTATTTCTTATGTCTAATCCTATTATTTGTATTATTTTTTCATATTTTTCTTTTTTTAGCCAATAATTACATGCTCTTTTTTGTGTTTCTAAATGCATTGGCATTACTCCAGTTAAAACTGTGAGTGCCTGTGTTGCAGTTGTTCCAAATGCTCCCGTCATTCTTACAAGAAATCCTCTCTGAGCTCTATTTAATTTTTCTGCGTTTTTTTTTATTTATTAATCTATGTGCCCATACACTTGAACCGTACCCTACAATTGATGCAAGTATTGTACTTAGGTATATTCTCATCTGTCGGAACGAAATTCTATATTCCTTCTGTGCTAGACTAGCAATGCTATGCATGATCTTTGTTGCCTTTTCACAGACACAATTCATGTGTTTTGTAAATAATTTTTGTTCGTCTATTATAATACCTAAATATCTTGTTTCCATTTTTCTTTTTATTGTTTTCCCTCTAATTTTTATAATTGGATCTCTTTCTAAATTTCCTTTTATTAAACTATATGTTGTTTTTGAATCTGACATTGTTAATTTTACTTTATTCATCCAATCATTTACTCTTATTAATACTTCATTTGATTTATTTTCTAATTCTCTTCTTGAGTTTGCATCTATGATCAACAACAAATCATCTGCATATGCTATGCTTCTTATGAGAGATACTACGTCTTTACCACCAAATATATGTTTATATCTGTGGTATACCTCGTAGTTGTACCCCCTCTTCCAAGCATCATTTTCACAGATGCCACCGAATATTCCTCTCAGGATCCTTCGTTTAAATATAAGCAGGAGGTTTTCATCTGCCTTGGAGATGGTTCATGTCTCTGATCCATACGTTAACACTGGTTGTATAAGGGTTTTATATATGGTTATTTTTGTTTTTGATTTAAGTTTATGCTTCTCATATGTCTACTCAGTCCAAAATAGCAATTGTTTGCTAGGATTATCCTTCGCTTGATTTCTTCCGTCATAACGTTCTCCTTTTTGATCAGGGAGCCTAAGTATGTGAATTTGTCCACCACTTCAAAGGTAGAGTTATCAACCGTGAATTGGTAATCAACAAGCTTCAATTTAAGATATATTAAAAAAATTTCTAGAGTTTACCAAAATTGTTAAAAAAACTTATTCCACGGCGATCGTTCATTGGAAGTGATAAATTTTATTGTTCTCACGAGAATCGTAAAAAAATGGCAGAAATCGCCCAACGTTTATTTATTTGACAGTTTTATAGAAACTTACTTCATTTACAGCAAAATGCAAACATTGCATACGAAAGCTGCACTATTCACCTTTTAAATGCATTCTGATTTTTATTCATAGAACACTCTGATAAAAAAATATCGAACTTATACCCTCGAATTGATACAAATTTTATTTAAAAAATTCATTTCACGAGTAACACACTCACAATCGCCAGTCGTTTCAAGTGTTGTTTCTGAGAGAACGGATTATTCTACACAAAAAATGATAATAAAATAAACATTTTTGTTCAAAATTATCTCAACATTTCTGGTCTGAAACATCTGTTTCTACGGCGTACCTACAGATTATTGGTAAATCGATGGTTTTCGTCTTCCCACCCCCTTGAAGGGAGGTTTTAGGAGAAAGCCTGATGGTAGGAGTGGAAAACTTTGTTGCGTCTTTTTTGGGGTCCAAAATTGACATTCTCTGCGAAATTCAGATTGTTCGTAGATACGATTTTTAGAGATTCAATGGCATTTTTGTTTCTGACGACTGGGCTAAAGGATTGTGAAGGAAGAAAATATAGATATATGAGAGAATTGCTAATTTTTATAAAAAATTTACGCCACCAAGGGCCGGTACTTTCCTTCCGGTTAGCTAACCGGAGTTTAATCGGGATAGAAGGTACCAGCCCTAAGAATAACAGACTTAATAAATGCAATTATAATAATTATTATAATTATAAATGATTATTATAATTGCATATACATATTACAACGCCAGAAACCCTAAGAGTTGCTTTCAGTCCCGATTAAACCCAGAATAATTTTGACGTTTTGATAGCTACCTACTACTATAAGCTGCTTTCAAAATACGCTTTAGAAAAATATATTTTTCTTGGTTCAAAGTCTTTATAACATTTAGGGCTTGTACTTTCTGTCTCGATTAGCTAACCGGGAAAGAAAGTACAGGCACAGGCCCTAAATGTGACTTTGAACCAAGAAAAATATATTTTTCTAAAACGTATTTTGAAAGCAGCTTATAACTTCGGCATCAAAACGTCAAAATTATCCTCGTATACTTAATTAAAAACTAAAATATGTAATTAACATTAATTCGAACACATACCGAAAAATATTCTTGCCATACATACAGATAAAATCTACATTTTAAATAATTTTGCAAAATGTGTCTCATGCGCCATCTGTTGTCACAAATATATATACAAACCATTGATCCGAATAAATAGCACTCTTCATTTTTAAGACTCTTGCTCAAACTTTTCAGAGAAAGATTTGTAAAAAAATTATTTCACTTAATTTAATTAATTCATATTTTAATGTATATAATCGTACTCGAAAATATAGATTATACTGTGTTTGTGTTGTAGTGGATACTCGATTATATACACATGGCACCATCTTGCGGAATAAAATTAAAGTCCACAAAGAAAAGTTAATTTCCTGTAGTCGGCTGTTGATCATAATCACACAATAATGTTGATAATATCATAAAAAATTTGGTAAAAGATCCTTTATTATAAATGAAAATCATATTTATTTAATAAACACCATTTCGACCTAAATCACACAACGTTTTCGGAATAAATATTAGGTATGTCTTCAGTGCTGCTACAAAGGTAAGGTATACACATTAGGTTTAAAACCACTAAATACATCTGGTGAAAATCCGATAAATGTTATTAAATTGATATTAGATTCCATGATTGCTACTAATTTTATAGGATGTTAAAATTTAAGCATATTTACTTCATAGCAACTTAAACTACCACGTGAGTTACTGGTCCGGAGTCCGGAGACGTGTCTCCAATCGGATCCCAGGTAGCTCTAAAATTAGTAGCAATGATGTACTAATTTAATATCAGTTTTATAGCATTTAAACGGTTGTCACCCATGTACAGCTCCCGGAACGAATCATGGCGGGTGAAAAACGCTGTTGTCGGTCGTACGCCCACCTAATAGTCCGCTCTTTGCAAAATCTCTAAATTTTAAAGAACCGCTTGGATTGACATGAAATTTGGTATACACATAGCTAACACGTCAAAGAAAAAAAGTGATATTGTGCCGATATGTGCTTTTGCCCTGGGGGTGGTTTTCACCCCCTCTTGGTGGTGAAAAAATATTCGTCCAAAGAAAGTCAGGAAATGGATAAACTGCCTAATTTTAAGTAACTTTTGTTCTATAGAGTTTTTTCATTAAGTCAATACTTTTCGAGTTATTTGGCAGTGAATTTTTTCAACAAAATAACCACGCTTTTAGACGGTTTTTCGCAAATAACTCAAATAGTATTTTGTCGAAAAAATGTTCTTAGCAAAAATATAGCCTGTAATATTTTTTAAAAAATGGTGTATATATCACGTCTCTACACCTAGTAGAAGCAGAGTTATAGCTAATGAAAAATAGGTTCATATTCGTCAAATTCCAAATGGAATACTTTGACGTGAAATAACCAAAAATGAACCACATTTCGGGGGAAACTCATTAAAACTTATTTAAAGTGTTTAAAAAAAGCTTTATTTTTGTTTTATAAAAAAAATTTCTAGCATCAAAATTAAACAAATTATGCTCAAAATAAGGTTAGTCCCTTTTGGTTTTGGTACAAAAAAATCTAGAAAAAAAACCCCCTAAATAGTATCTTAAATGAACTTAATCGTTACGACTTCACAAGTTTCTTGACTCTTGTATATATTGTTTATATGATCTGTAAGTTTCATCGGTTCAAAGTCCTTATTATTGAATGGGCTGTAGTTAAAAGGGGTTGAACGAGTCACTGATCACGAATGTATGCAAATTTAGAAACACCAAAAATCTTAATCAATTTTTGTCTAACAGAAAAACAAAAAAATACATGATATTCAGAAAAGCAAATCTGACTTTTTTTTGTTTTTCGAGATTTTTGGTATCTCTAACAATTTTTAAGTTATTTTGAAAAAAAGCACATTTTTCAAAATTTAAATTTTAAAAATAATTTGAGACCAAATTTTTTCAAAAATAAGCACTTTGAATCGATGAAACTTACAGATCATATAAACACAACATAAGTAAAATAATTTGTGGAGCGGCAACGATTAATTTCATTTAAGTTGCTAATTAGAGGGTGGTCTTCCCGATTTTTTTTTTGAAAAAACAAAAGGGGCCAACTTTATTTTGAGCGTAACTTGCTTAACTTTAATGCTAGAAACTTTTTGTAAAAACAAAAATAAAGCTTTTTTTAAACACTATAAAAAAGTTATAATGGATTTTCCCCAAAAAGTGCTTAATTTTTTGGATATTGCACGTCGAAATGTTCTAGTTAAAATTTGGTGAATATGAATCTATTTTTCATTGGCTATAACTCCGGTTCTACGAGATCCAGAGATCCGTTATTTTGTTGAAAAATGAACATATTCACTCGCAAATAACTCGAAAAGTGTTGACTCGGCGAAAAAGCTCTATAGAACAAAAGTTACTTAAAATTAGTCAGTTTACCCATTTTCGGACTTATTTTGGACATATATTTTTTCACCCCCAACAGGGGGTGAAAGTCACCCCCAGGGCAAAAGCACACATCGGCACAATATCACTTTTTTTCTTTGACATGTTAGCTATGCTTATGCCAAATTTCATGTCAATCCAAGCGGTTCTTTAAAATTTAGAGCAAAAACCGTGAAAGAATGGACTATAAACTTTTAGCAGAGAGAATTTCCCCCACCGGCCATGGTTCGCTCCGGGAGCTATATTAGTGCAGTCACTGAAGGTGGATTTGAGCTATTACCTTCACCTTCAATTTCGTTGAACCTCTATCGATATGCATGAAAATTGGTGAGTGGTTAGAGGATATCTCAAGGAACAAAGGTGATATGGTGCCAACTTGCGCTTTTACTCTGGGGTGGATGCCACCCCCATCGGTGGTGAAAATTATTTTATTAAAAGTAACCCCACAATTCGATAGAGGGACAAATTCTAAGTAAAATTTGTTATACGAAGTTATTAATTTAAATGAATACTTTTTGAGTTATTAAAGATCAAAAATTTTAATTTTTCGTGAGAAAAATGCATGTTTTTAACAGATTTTTCATAAATAACTCAAAAAATATAAGTTTTTACAAAAAAGTAATTATTCCCAAAATTGAAGCTAATAAAAAATTAAATAAACTCCTTGTTAGAAAAACCCTTTTAAAATTAACTTTAAGTGGGTTGTAGGTAATTGAAGGTATATAATTTTTCGGCCAGTACCCAAATCTAAGTATTCAAGCTTAAATAACGGAAAAATGATATTTTACCGGATTTTATTAAACGGATGAATTTAGAACATAAACTTATTAAAGATTTCTCAAAGTGTTTAGAAATATCTATCAAATGAGCCACCGAAGAAGTTGAGAGCATTAAAATTTATGCTTCAAAATTTTTTCAAAATTAATTTTTAAAAATTTTTTCCAAAAAATGTTATGGTTTTCTCTTAAATAACTCCGTTTTAATTTTTAAGAAATGAGATTCACGTAAAAACCATTTGAAAGCTAATTTCAAGGGCTATTAAACCACTTTGAAATTAATCTTTTAAACCCCCTACTTTTCTAAAACTAAAATGTTAAATGACCCCGGTTACATGATTCTCCCAGCAAAATTTTAGCTTTAAACGTTTCTATCTCGGTTATTTTTGACCCTACGGAAATAGTAAAACAGGTAAAATATTTCATACACAAAAAACTAAATTTGGTTATAAATCATTTTTAGGTATGTTGAGTATTTTTGGAGTTATTATCAAAAGAAAATGAAAACTACGATGATTTTAAAAATTCTGATTTTTTTAATTATACCCTTTTTTCAAAAATATGCAATCTAAACTGGTCAAAATTGTTGAAATCCTTACTTATGCTAATACAAAGAAACGATTGTAAGAATTACAATAAAGTTTAATTTTTGAGGAAATGGTGTTTTACTATACCTACCTATGTTTTATTTTTCACTTTTTCCTAAAATATTCGAAAGGGTTCTCTTATTTTCATCCTAACTTGCTTAATTTTGATTCCATTAACTTCTTCTGTAGCTCATTTGATAGGTACTCCGAAGTGATTTGACAAGTGTTTATTTACAAGATATATTTTATAAAATGCATTTTTTTTCCGTTATTTAAGCTTGAATATTTAGATTTTAGTACTCGTCGAAAAAAATATACATTCAATTACCCATAACCCACTTTGAATTAACAATACAGTCGGAAAAATGAAAGAATACCCATGAACGATCACATCAAGCACATATTTTGTATTTGCTGTTTTTTTTTTCATAAATAACAAACGAGAGAGATTATTAATAATCTGAATAATATGTGATTGATGTGATCGTTCATGGGTATTCTTTCATTTTTCCGACTGTAGGTTACTTCTTTAAGTGAGCAGTGTATTCAGATTTTTATTATCTTCAATTTTGGTTATAATAACTTTTTTGTAAAAGCTTATAGTTTTTGAGTTATACGTGAAAAACAGCTTTAAAACACGCATTTTTTTACGAAAAAATAAAATCTTTGATCTTTAATAACTTAAAAAGTATCGATTTAAATGAATAACTTTATATAACAAATTTTGCTTATAATTTGTCCCTCTATCGATTTATGTTATTATTTTTAATAAACTAATTTTCACCCTCGAGAAGGGGTGGCATCCACCCCCAGGGTAAAAGCGCAAATTGGCATCATGTCACCTTTGTTCCTTGAGGTATTTTCTAACTACTCACCAATTTTAATAAAAATCGATGGAGGTTCAACGAAATTGGAGGTGAAAACCTTCAGTTACTGCACTATATGTGACTTTAACCATGTCTACCTTTGTAGCAGCACTAAATATGGAATTTTTATTCCGAAAAGGTTCTGTGATTTAGCCCGAAAGGGTTTTTTAATATCTATACCTTTGATAAAGGAATTTTACTAAGTTTTTAAATAATTAAAATGTTTAAAATTCTTAGAATCAATACAGACTAAGTATCTTCTTCTTCTTGTGCCACTCATATCGGAGATTGGAAATCATCAAGGCTATCCTGACCTTGTTTACAGCTGACCTAAAAAGTTTCATTAGTGGTGCAGCCAAACCACTCTCTCAAATTCCGCAACCATGACATTCTTCTACTGCCTGGATTCCGTTTTCCTTCTATTTTTTTTTATTATTTATGCAAAAAAATAAAAGGAAAATAAAAGACTACCTAAGTATAATAAAACATAAATAATCAGAGAATTCTTTTATAGTAAATTTTTAAGGGTTACCTTTTCTAGTAAAAAATTATCTAATACAATTTGCAAAATAGGTATAACGGCTTTTTATAGGCTTCCATCAACAGATATTAAACAATTTTTAGGGGATTTGGGTGAATATTTTAGAACAATACAAAAACAAAATATTGAAATATTTGCAGGTGATATTAATATTGATTTAAAAAAAAGAGATGAAGTTTATACAAACAGTTATTTGAATATATTAAATTCTAATGGTTTTGTTTCCTATGTAAACAAGCCAACGAGAGTAACAATAAATACAAAATCAATCGTTGATCATATTATATTTATAAAAACACAAGCTAATCTAAAACAGCAAATTAGTATTGATCCGTTCGTTTTTCACACTGACATGACTGATCACTTCACTCCAGCCGTTTTGGCAAATAATCAAACTAAAAAAAAAACCTACACCTGAATCTCCAGTCATAATTAAAAACCTTAATATCGGAAAACTACAACAGCTTCTAAAAAATGAACAGTGGAATGATATTTATATAAACAAAATAGATTCTCAAGTTGCATATGATACATTTATAAATAACTTAAATAATTACATACAAACCTCTACGGAGGTAAAAAGTATGAATAAAAAAATATCAAAAATAAAACCCTGGATAACGGTGGGGCTGGTATCGTCAATCAAACGACGAGATTTTCTTAAAAAGAAATTATTAAAACAATTTTCACCAGCACTTAATGCTGAATATAAAAATTATAGAAACAAACTTAATAGTCTACTAAAAAAAAACCAAGAATGACTTTTATCAAAATAAAATTCATGAAGCTGGTGGAAACACAAAAAAAATGTGGAATATTATAAATGATATCTCTGGTCGGAATCAAAAATCTAAAAACATTGAACACATATCAATTGTTAATGACAATATAACTGTAAGTAATAACAAAGAAAAAGCAGATATGTTTAATAATTTCTTTTCTAATATTGGTGCTGATATGGCAAATAGAATACCGGTGACAAGTATACCTGATAATTTTATTGCTAATGATAAGGTTGAATCTAGCTTATTCTTAAAACCAGTAACTAAAAATGAAGTAACAATACTAATATCAAAGTTAAAAAATAACTGTGCACCTGGACCAGATAAATTGTATGCTAAAACAATAAAAAATATCCATGATCTAATCTCACAGCCTTTAACTCATATAAATTTGTGTTTTCAAAGTGGTAAAATACCACTACAATGGAAATAATCTACAGTCACCCCCATTTTTAAATCCGAAAATTCGAGTAAACTGAACAACTATAGGCCCATTTCTTTAATAAATAATTTTGCTAAAATATTTGAAATGGCCCTAAAAGAAAGGTTGCTTGAATTTTTTCATATAAATAAGGTTATTTCAGATAAGCAATTTGGTTTTGTAAAAAAATCAAGTACAGAAAGGGCTGTAGTTGACCTACTAGAGAAAGTGATAGGAGCTGTGGATGAATCATTGAAATGCGTAGTGGTTTTCCTTGATTTAGCTAAGGCGTTTGACACGGTCTCTCATAAAATTCTCTTAGATAAACTAAGTAATTATGGGGTTAGGGGAATTGCACTAAATCTAATAGCAGATTATTTGTCGGAAAGAGCTCAACGAGTAAAAATTGGCCCAGAATTAAGTTCTGAAACTACAATAAAATTCGGAGTACCACAAGGAACAGTATTAGGACCACTTTTATTTAATATTTATCTGAACAATATCACAAGAATTAATAGTTTCAACGGCCACATTGTTTGTTATGCCGATGACACAGCAATATTATTTATGGGGAAAACATGGGAGGAGGTTAAAACCAGCTCTGAAATGAACCTAAAACAGCTAAACTTATGGCTAAAATTTAACAAACTGAGTTTAAATATTAATAAAACAAAATATATCGCCTTTAGCCCAACAATTGTTGACCAACCTACAAATTTTCATATAAAATTGCATAACGCAAAATGTCAAGGACAAAATTGTGACTGTTCTTCAATAGAAAAAGTTTTCTCTATAAAGTATTTAGGTGTCTTCATAGATCAACATTTACGTTGGTCAGACCATATCACTCATGTCAGTAAACGAATAAGGGCTCTAATGCATAAATTTTATATCTTAAGAGATATTCTACCCAGGAAAAAATTAATCATGGTTTATAACTCGTTTGCAGAATCAGTCTTAAGATATTGTATTGTAGCATGGGGTGGCGCGTTTAACAAAACTCTTAACATTTTAGAAACAGTTCAAAATACCCTATTAAAAATAATTTTTAAAAAAAGAAAACTGCATCCAACAAAAAAATTATATGATGAATCCGAGATATTTAGTGTTAAATCCCTCTACATCTACAACTGTGTTTTAAATGTTTATATAAACTCAAAAAAATTTAAATTTCAAAGCAACCGATTAACTCGATCAGTAACAAATATGGATATTAGTATTCAGCAGTTCAAAAAATCAGTAACACAAAGATCCCTAATGTTCTTTGGACCTAAATTTTATAACATAATTCCTATACATATCAAACAAGAACCTAAATTGTTTAAATTTAAAAAATACATAAAAACCTATCTAAAAACCCACTTACAATTATTTTTGGACGCAATCTCTTAATGTATGAACGACAGCATAAACAGAGTAGAATTTGGGTGTATATTGGTATTATAATTAACAAAGTATTCAGCAGCTAGAGAGCTTTACCGTCCGTCTTGTTCTGTTGCATTATCTCTTCGATAATTAGGTATGTTACTTCTTAGTTCCAACCTTAATACTACTTTTATGTACAATTGATACAGTTTCGATTGACATAGTACAGTGCAAAACAGGCAACTCTTGCCTAGGCATGGTGCTGAGTCAGTCGATACTAATAATAATATAAGATCTAAATGTAAAATGTTGTACACAAATATTTCTGAATAAATTTGAATTTGAATTTGAATAGTCGGTTCACTTCGCTTGGGAAAATTGAAAATTTGTATGTCATCCATTATTCTACGTATCTACTATTCCCATGCGTTCCCTAATTTCTTCATTTCTTATCGTCTCGTTGGACACAACGAGACAAGAAAATTCAACATGCCGTTGTGTTAGTTGGAAAAGAACAATAGAAATTCATGAACTTAAAAACGACGGAAACACAGCAAAACACCTGAATAAATACAAAGAAATTCAGAGGAACAACAGGCAGAAAATTGAAGAGGCAAAAGAGAGGCGGCTGTCCGGCAGATGCAAGGAAATAGTAGATCTGGATAAAAAGTATTATAACCTTAATTTGTTAAAAAATTCAAAGAAATGACAGGTTCCAGAAAAAACAGCAGAACGAATATCCTTAAAAATTAAGGGGATATTACCTATAACTGATGTGAAGGAGAAATTGTGTCACAGGACTTATTAAATCCTGCAACCATTTATTGAGTAAAGAGAAGAATTGTTATTAGAAACCACAAAAGAAAGATACCAACGACACTAAAACAAATGCATCTGAATAAATAGACCGACTTTGAATTTTGGTGTTAGAGAAGAATCCCTACGACTATCATTGAGGCAAAAAATATCAAACGTGGAAGTAACGAGAAGGAGAGAAAATGAAGCAGAAATAATATTAACTATGAAAAGACGATTGAATACTTAGGACATGTATTGAGAGGACAAGAATACTCATTCTTTGTTTGAATGCAGTAGTGCAGAACTATTTAGAGCAACTTGACAGTCCACAAGGTCCGTCTTGCCATGATTATTTCCAACATTCGATATAGAACATGGAACTTGAGGAAGTACCTTCATCTTCAAGAAATCTTCATCTAGTCTTTTCTGGTAAAGAAGCTCATATTGTCTTGCATAAGACTATCTAATACCTAAATTCTGAAGGATACTTTGAGTCTTGTAATAATTTCAACATATACCGGGTGGTGAATTGGAAAACGGGCCATAGGAAACTCAATGTAAAATTCCAAATTGTTGAATTCTTGCTTCCCTAATTATTTTACATCAAAAGACATTAGAAACTATTTGTAGAGGATTGAAATCTGTATTGAAAACAACTGCTAAAATTGTTCTACGAATTAAACATATTCCAAAATTTTGTAAAAATGTAATACATTTTTCAGGTTTTCAGCCTAAAATTAGGCCACACACAGTGCAATAATGTGCTGCAATGAAGTTATTATTTTCAAATTTTTGAACTGTCAATATTTTTATTTTATCATTTATTGTTTAAAAACAATACAGTTGATAAGATACCCTCAGTTGTGGAGAAAGTATTAATAATAAAGATTTTTTATTCAGTCAATGGTGTGAGCACTGTCAGTTAAATAGTAACGTGTGGCCTAACTTTTACACACATATCTACCTAATAATTATATTTTTCAAAATTTTGGAATGCGTTTAAATCGTAGAACAATTTTAACTTTTGATTTCAATCCTCTACAAATATTCTCTCATGAATTTTGATGTAAAATATTTAGGGAAGCAGGAATTAAACAGTTTAGAATTTTACATTGAGTTTCCTATGGCCCGTCTTACGATTCACCACCCGGTATAAATGTCTTATAAAAAACTATTTTCATGAAGAATGTCGAATTGTGTCTAAAAGTTGTTGTTTTATTAATGTTTTTTATTGACTGCATTCGCCCAGCGGGTCCAGTGTGTGATCTAGTGTATACCTATCTGTTAATTTATCGAGAAAATTAAATATTTAAATGCCTCACAGTATATCGTTTATGTATGCTGATGACAGACAATTACAATAATTGAAATATAAAAGTAATCAAAACAAATTTAATCCATCAACCAACACATTCGGCAAAACATATTTAAATATAGAACCTCGAAGCATCAAATCGTCTGCAAAGTTTTAATACGGATAAATAAATGGTTAACGTATCATAAAAGGCCTTTAATTATCAGCACACGAAATGTCACTCAAAATTAAACAAAAACTTTCTATCGAAAATGCTTGTCCATTATTCTGATTTCCCGGAAACTTTTCTTTCATCATGAATAAACCATTCATATTGTACGTGTCATTTTATTGAAACTTTTAATAGAGACTAAAGTTTGACCGATGATGACGGGCCCACCCCACGCGAAACGTCGCCCCGACGCCCGTCGAAGTGAGGCGCAAAATTCGAAATTAAATTCGGAAACTTAAACAAAATGAGTGTTGACCTAAAATTATGAAGCCGTTCGGTGTCTGCCACTTTTAATATGATACATCATGGGCGTACTCGACCAAATCCATTCCCAAATTTTCCACATCTTATTAAAAGAGGAGCATTTTCTACATCTTACTTGAAGCTAAGAGTTAGATTGGCTAGGTGCCACGTTTTCTTGACTTTGTTTTATGGAATGGAAGATTGGACCCTGAACGCTGCGTCAATGAAAAAAAGAATGTGTGTGTACTTTGTACGCACGTAAGAAGTTATACTTCTATTATATGACTTCTTAAAAATAAATATACTTTAAACAGTTTGTTTTAATTTTTTTTAAACACCAAACTAATTTTGTGCTTACCGCTTTCAAAAAAAAAATAAAAAAAAGTATAGGATTGCACTGGATTCGAACTCACGACCTCTCTATCTCTGGCCGAATTAGTCGAGGAATTGAAGCACAAAAAAAGGCCTTACTCTCGATTTTTGGCGCAGTAAGACGGATTTTAATGCAGTTTGGTGCGTTGGATTCGTGAGAATGTCAGGAAATTTTGTGAACTATTGTAATTAATAAGAAATCTGAAATTGCATTTGTGCATAAGAAAAATTCATTTTAAAAGTGCATTTTGAAATAGGCAATTATTATAAATTTGCAACCCGGTAAATAGTTGGGCAAAATCCCGATTAATTATTTTAATTATTTTCAATTATTTTTAATCATTTATAAGTACATATAATAATAGTCTAAGATGTCAATAACCATTAATAATAAACAAAAACAATTTCCTTATGTGGGAATCGAACCAAGTACTAACAGGTCCGTAGCTAAATAATACACATACCGCTAATCTACGCAGACACTTGCTAGAAAACGGCGATATTAGGTATAAACAAAACAAATTGGTAAGTAAAAATTGTAAAGAAAATTACTACATACTTAAATGTATTATAAAATTAATATATTCCTAAATTTTAGAAGAAACATTCGTAAATAGGTATTATTAATATCTATTAATGTTACTAAATGAAATATAAATATTTTGACGTTTCACAATTTGACAATTCACTTTTAACTGCAGTGCCTTAAAATGTTTAAAGCACCGGTGCTTTAAAGTAGCATTTTTAACGCTCCTATGGAGTGCTATAAATTGCATTTTTAACACGTTTGTAGAAAAATATATTTAAAAACACTAATCTATTCTTTCCACACCTTTTCTGGACTGATAAATACATAAATTAAAACATTTAGTAACGAACTCCATACTGCCTGTGTGCGCAGATTACTAAAATTTCACCCTCAATGAAATCGCGCCTAAAGAAGTATAACTTCAAAAAGCCAGTATAACTATTAACTAACCTTTGTTTGTTGTTTCTCTTCCTACAAATTTTAAAACGCAACAACCATACATAACCAAACCGTCAACCGTCCACACCACAGCTGTGCTACAGCTGCCATATTGGATAATTTTTGACATGTCATTTGAACATCCAATCAGAACAAAATTATAATGCGCACGCGCCCGGATTGTAGGTTTTAACATATAAAAATTCACCCTCATATCGCGCGTAAAGAAGTATAACTTCAAAAACTAGAATCATTCGAGCTGTGGGTGTACAGAAGAATCCTGAAAATATCGTGGACAGAACACGTCACAAACAAACAGGTTCTGAAAAAGATGAATAAAGAAATGGAAATCTTAAATACCATCTTCTTCTTCTTATAATAATTAATTCATTTAATAATTAATGTTTATTGAAAAAAATTCCTGACGCCGTGGTAGTTAATCGATTTTAATTTTGTAAATTGCAGATGAAAGCTACAGTCTACTTCTATAAGCAAAAAAAAATTTCAACTTGCTATCTGCTTTACTTACAGTCCTGTAATATTTTGAAAAAATGAATTTTTTTTGCGAAAGCTGGATTGCAAAATTTATTTTGCAAAATCTATTAAACCGATCTTAATGAAATTTACAGTGTTGTTTTACTGTATCATAAAGTTCTTCTGGATGAAATATGAAGGTCCTATGTGTAGCATAAATGGTTGAAAAACGTAAAATGCGAATATGTACTTATTTTTGTATGGTTTTTTTTGCAATTATTGCTATTTTGCAACAAGGGTTACTATTTTTAAAATTTCTAACCAATTCTATATTGTAGAAAATTTAATTACGCAACTTTTATGTCTGTACAACTTTTCTCGAAAATGAATACTTTTAAAGTTATAATTAAAAAACGAAGAAAAAAATCGAATTTTTCCTTAATTTTTTGACATTTTGATTATTTAAACAATGTTCCGGACCTTTTTGAGAGGGAGGATAACTCAAATATTATTATTTGAGTTATTTTCAAGCAATTTTTGCAAAAAAATTTGAGTCACCTCTCAACGTCCAAATGTACTAATATTTTTACCGATGCGCCCTAGTCTACAAAGTTTTCCCTGCTATTCGTCGAAGTATTTTCCTATTTTCATCTCTGTTGTTTCTAGTAGTCGTCTCGTTTTAGATGTGTCAGGTCTTATCACCGCCGTGAATGTTAATATAGGTCTAATTGCTGCTTTATAGATTCTTGTTCTTGTGTCTTTTCTTAGGTGTGTGTTTTTCCTAGGGGTCGCCAGCAGGGCCGCGTTTAGGTCAAATGACGCCCTAGGCAATTCTCTAGTAGGGCCCTTCAATCATGCACCACTTTTGCAAAAAAAATGCAAGCAAATTTTTTTTATTTAAATAAGATTCTTCAAATAATGTTTGAAACTGTGTTAAAAATATTATTTATTTTACATCAGTGGAAATGTTACATATTTTATTACTATTATAAGTAAGTTTGAGCGTTTTGACCTGTGCCCAATGCATGCGTTTTAAGCATGATACGTAGAAATTGCCTGTTTGTAGGCGCGCCTACTCGTTCGATTTTAAATGAGAGATGCATTAAAAACATTTTTCAAACACTATGTGTTTATAGCTTTGTTTAACAATAAAAAATTTATTTTTAGCAATGCAAATAATCAAAACCGGTATAATTTGACACGAACTTTCAAATGCGGTAAGCAGAATTGCTATTTTGTTTTTTAATCAAAAGTTATTCGGGTTCAAAAATTGCAATTGTTCGATATTTTGAAAGTTCAACCGCGTTTATCTCGAAAACTATGCATTCTGGCTTCCGAAGCGCCATTAAGAAGAACAAAAAAATACACTTTCTTCTAATAAACTTTTTTATCCGATGCCTAGATTTTGTGTCATTTTGGAACTATGTACTAAAATTTTTTATTTCATTAGTAGTTCCAAAATGACACAAAATCTAGGCATCGGATAAAAAAGTTTATTTGAAGAAAGTGTATTTTTTTGTTCTTCTTAATGGCGGTACAGGCTAGTTTTTTGAATATTGTATTTAATTACAGAGTAATTTCCACATATTAATATATTTTTCAAATTGGGCTCTGTACCGCCATTCTTTATTATATTACGAATACGTGTACCAAATATCTCGAAAAAATATTCAAAATTACAGCCGCAATCTTGGAACGCATTTTCGATACCTGTTGATCGCTACTGTTTCCCCTTAAGGCCATCGGTACATAATTCGCAAATATTTTACGGCTATCCCTACTTTTTCTGTCTTTACACGGCAAATTACGTATTAGTAAAATTCTCACTAGTATTGGTATGTAAACATTACTACTTGACAATGTCATCATTAACTTTAAAGAGATGGCTTTTGAATGTTCTTGGATAACTGTTACTTGTATGTACAATTGCAAATTATTAATTCAGTTTAAAAATATGATATTTTTTTCACTAATTATGTATTCAGTGATTGTAATAATTTATATAGTGTACAACAAAAACTAATACTCAATCGAGAAAAAAAGAAAAGTGTTAAAGTGATTTTTAATAATATATTGTTACTACGGAACGCTTACAATTTTGAACATATTTAAGAATAAAATACTTGGATCACAGAATATATTATCTTGGTCAATTATCTGCTTGGATAGTCCATAAATAACAATTAACTTTTTATTAAGGCCATGGGTACATAATTCGCAAATATTTTACGGCTATCCCTACCTTTTCTGTCTTTGCATGGCAAATTACGTGTAGTAAAATTCACACTGGTATGGATATGTAATATGTACATAGGTATTACTAGAATGTCATTCTACTTGACAATGTCATAACTAGCTTAAAGGGATGGCTTTTGAATTTTCTTGGATAACTGTTATTTTTTGTATAACTGCAAATTATTAATTCAGTTAATAAATGTGATAATTTTTTCACTAGCTATGTATTCAGTGATTGTAATAATTTATATGTACGTGTACCTACAAAAAAAAACTAATACTCAATCGAGAAAAGAGGAAAAGTGTTAAAGTGATTTTTTAATAAACGGAATAACTTTTAACGGAAACTTTTTTAATAAATGGAACGCTTACAATTTTGAACATCTTTAACAACAAAATACTTGGATCACAGAATATATCTTGATGTATTCTCTGCTTCTATCTTCCATAAATAATACACAATAAATAACTTTTTATAAAGTTCACCTTTAAATCAATTATTTATCAAATACACTATATAATATTATTATATAATATACTTAATATAATATTAATATAATATTATATAATATATATTATATAATATTATATAATTATATTATAATATAATATAATATAATATAATATAATATTATGATATAATATTATTATATCAATATTATTTAATCAACAATTCAAAATATTCCCGATTCATGTCAAATAATTATTTAAAATTGTCACTGATTGTCAATGTCTGACTGACAATATTCTATTCGACTAAGTGCGTTGTATGACAAAGATAGATTTGGAAAATTACCACGGACATTGTGTTCATTTTTTTCGAATCCTGAAAAAATCAATAAATATTTTTGAAAAATCTAAACGAAGAATGAAAGAATACATTATTAACGAGGGCTGAAAGTCCCTTAGAATAAATAAAAAGTTTATTTTGAATGAGATATTTGAAATTAAAAATAACACTAAATTTTCTCTTAGTTTTTCACCCCTGTAACTTATTAAAATAAACATTATAGAAGTTCTCAGGGACTTTCGGCCCTTGCCAATAACGCAATCTTTCATTCTGCGTTTAAATTTTTTAAAAATACTTATTAGTTTTCTCAGGATTCGAAAAAAATGAATCCCCATTTGAATAGCATTGCAGCCGAAAAAACGTACCGATCCTCTTAAGTTCACGTCTTAAATCAATTATTTAATCAACAACTCAAAATATTCCCGATGCCATGTCAAATATTTAAAATTGTCACTGTCTTGTCATCATATTTTATTTGACTCATAGCCCGATCAAAGAAAAATCTGACCTCAAAAAAATAAAGGAAGGATGAAAATTTGGGAATAGGTAGTTGAAATTGTCTATTATTATATAAGAAAACGTTTACAATTCTACATCCCCTCCATTTTACAAAAATGGAAGGGAATGCCCCCCTCTTGAAGGTAAAAAAAATACATTCAAAATAAGACCGGAATTGGATAAAATAACTAATTCTAAACAACTTTTGTTCTATAGAGTTTTTTCACTAAGTCAATACTGTTCGAGTTATTTGCGAGTGAATATGTTCATGTTTAACAAAATAAAACATGTTTTTGAACAGTTTTTCGGAGATAACTCAAAAAGAGTAAGCATTTTAGCGAAAAAAAAAATTTTTAGCAAAAATATAGCTCATAAAAAATTGAAAAAATGGTGTATACATGAGGTCTGTAGACCCAGTAGAAGCAGAGTTGCAGCTAATGAAAAGTAGGTTCTTCTTCGTCAAATTCGAAATCGAATATTTTAATGTGAAATAACCCAAATACGAAGCACTTTTCGGGAAAAATTAATTTTAACTTTTTTAAAGTGTTTAAAAAAAGCTTTATTTTTGTTTTTTAAAAAAACTTGTAGCATTAAAAGTAAGTGAGTTAGGCTCAAAATATTGTTGTTCCCTTTTATTTTTTGGTAAAAAAATCACAAAAATCACAAAAATCACCACCTAATTAATATCACAAATAAAATTTATCATTACCACTTCACAAGTTACTTTGCCTATGTATTAGTTATATGATCTGTAAGTTTAATCGGTTCAAAGTGCTTCTTTTTGAAAAAGATGTAGTTGAAATGGCTTGAGCGAGTAACTAATCACGAGTTTAGGCAAATTTGGAACAGCCCTAGCATAACGAATTTTTGTCTAACAAGAAAACAAAAAATCAAAAATATTCAGAAAAGCAAAAGGTACACTTTATTACTCTTTGAGATTTTTGGTATTACTAATAATTTTTAAGTTAATTCCATAAACAATTGCGATTTTTTTCGATTTCCGATTTCCAAGTAAAAGAAAATGTTTTGTTTTAAACCCCATTTTTTTCAAAATTGAGCACTTTAAACCAATGAAACTTATAGATAATATAAATAAGACATAAATAAAGTAACCGGTGAAACGGTAACGATTAATTTTATTTGAGAAGCTAATTAGGGGGTGATTTTCGCCATTTTTTTACCAAAAAATAAAAGGAACCAACAATATTTTGAGCATAATTCACTTACTTTTAATATCAGAAGTTTTTTTAAAAACAAAAATAAACCTTTTTTTAACACCCGATAAACCTTTTTTTAATCACTTTAGAAAAGTTGTAATGAATTTTCCCAGAAAAGTGCTCCGTTTTTTGGTTATTTCACATTGAAATATCCGATTTGGAATTTGACGAAGAAGAACCTACTTTTCATTAGCTGCAACTCTACTTCTACTGTGTCTGCAGACCTCACGCATACACCATTTTTTTCAATTTTTTATAAGCTATATTTTTATTATACAGTGAGCACGTAAAGGTTGGAATAAATTCATTTTCTCGAGAATGGATGATTCTGGAAAAAAATCCCGAAACAGGTCAATTTATATTTTTAAATTACGACTGTTTGGCATATATATCATACTAGTGACGTCACCCACCTGGGCGTGATGATTTTTTTAAATGTGAATAGGGGTCTTGTGATAGCTCATTTGAAAGGTAATTTAATTCTCTATTGAGTAATATAAACATTTATATAATTATTTATACAGGGTGTCCAAAAAAATTTTTTTAATTAAATTTATTAACATAAAAAAAAGAATGCATGTAATTTAATTATTTAGTCCGAAATACATTTTACTGCTCTCAGAAAACAGAAAAAAGAATGTGTGTGTACTTTGTACGCACGTAAGAAGTTATACTTCTATTATATGATTTAAACGAGATTAATATACTCTTTATTTATATTTTATTTAAATATTAAACTAATTTATACTTACTACTTCTCAAACATTTTTATTAAAACAGTGCCAAAAATTAAAATAATAAAAGAATAAAACACACACAAACACATTAAAAATGCCACAAATGATTTCTGAACTTAATTGTCGGAAAATTTTTAACTAAATACGTATTTTCTGAAAATAAAATTATATAATAAATATACTTACAATCATAAAATGTAAAAAAAAATAAAAAAATAAAAGTTTTTATTGGGATTCGAATCAGCTATCAGCGAGGTTGGTATATTGGGGTTCATTCGCCTTAAACGCTTCGCCACGGAGGCAATGTGTCATTATGTGCGAAGATCGACTAACTAAACGGATTAAGCTTTTGACATTTTTGAATTAAATTAGATTATTTTGATGTTGAATTGAAATGATTTAGAATTGAAAAAATACCACAAAACATAGAGTAAGAAAAGAATATATTAGGTGAACATAGATAGAAATTTTGATGGTAATCAAATTATGTAAATAAAAGTATTACATACTATGTATTTTGGTAGGTTCAAATAGGTAGGTATAGTATTTTTACTACAAAAGCGATATAAAAGCGTAGGTCAAAATTTTTGACGTAAGAGAACTGTCAAAACATTAGAATGTGACTTTTCATTATTGCCATGTTTATTATAAACATGGCAATAATTAAAAGTCACATTCTAATGTTTTGACAGTTCTCCTACGTCAAAAATTTTGACCTACGTAATATCGCTTTTGTAGTAAAAATACTATAGCTATGATACATTTACAATTATTACGTACCTGTTGCTTTTAAAAACTATTTAAATGTCACTACAATTATAAACTTTTTTGTTTCTGTGCTCACAACAATAAAACTAATATATTATACATTTGTTTACCTTCATATTGAACAATTATTTATTATTGACAGGTCATTTCAACACCCAATCAGAGCCCGTATAACGACTAATACCATACTGTCGGTGTGCGCATGCGCGCAGATCAATATAAATTCACCCTCAATCTCAATCGCGCCTAAAGAAGTATAACTTCAAAAATGTTTATTTGAAAAATAATCATTGCTTTCCGCTTAAATTAAATGTTCAAACTGTCAAGAGGAAGTTGGGTGGCGGATTTAATATTTAATTTAAGCAAAAAACAATATTTGTCAAATAAACATTATTTCCTGTTTTCTGATAGCAGTAAAATGTATTTTGAGTTAAATAAATTACACACATTCTTCTTTCTATGTCAATAAATTTAATTAAGAAATTTTTTTTTTGGATACCCTGTATAAATAATTATGTTAATGTTTATATTACTGAATAGAAAATTGAATTACTTTCAAATGAGCTATCTAACGACCCCTATTCTCATTTAAGAAAATTATAGATGACGTCATCACGCCCAGATGGGTGACGTCACTAGTATGATACATATGCCAAAAAGTCGCAATTTAAATCTAAAAATTGACCTGTTTCGGGATTTTTTTCCAAAATCGTCCATTTTCGAGAAAATTAATTTATTCCAACCTTTACGTACTCACTGTATATTTATACAATATTTTCTTCGCTAAAATACTTACTTTTTGAGTTATCTCCGAAAAACGGTCCAAAAACTTGTTGTTTTTTTGTTAAAAATGAACATATTCACTAGCAAATAACTCGAAAAGTATTGACTTTGTAAAAAAACTCTATAGAATAAAAGTTGCTTAGAATTAGTCATTATATCCAATTCCGAACTTATTTTGAACGTATTTTTTTTCACCCCAGAGAAAATATTTTTCAACCCGTGTTTTCCAATTTTTGAAAAAGGGAGGGGATATAGATTTGTAAACTTTTTCTTATACAATAATAGACAATTTCAACTACTTTTTCATCCTTCCTTTATTTTTTTGGAGGTTTTCGTAAAATTTTATGTTCCTTGATCGGGCTATCAGTGCGTGTATGACAAAGATAGCGAATGTTCGATTTGGAAAATATCACCACGGACAAGGTGTCGATTTTTTTCAAATCCTGAAAAAACTAATAAATAGTTTTAAAAAATTTAAACGCAGAATGAAAGACTAAATTATTATCGAAAGACGTAAGTCCTTAGAATAAATAAAAAGTTTCTTTTGAACGAGATATTTGAAATAGTCCAGAAAGCCACTGCGCATCCGCTAGGAAAAATATTCTAATTCGGATTTTTTGCACAATCTTACTCAAAAAGGACTCCTTTTAACAAATTTGCATGTTGCCAGGACCAAAAGGTGGTCAAAAATGTTTTAAACGTTTTTTTTTTGTTTTTTCCTAAAATATTTTTTTTTGCATCGAACAAATTTTTTTTAGGTTTTTTGGATCATTCCAAACAGAAAAGGTCTTTAGTGACTTTTCTCTAAAAATTATAGTTTTTGACATATAAGCGATTAAAAATTGAAAAATTGCGAAATCGGCCATTTTTAACCCTCAAAAACTATGTGAAAAACTTATTTGAATGTGGCCAAGGTAGGTAGATATTATTTAAACATCGATTCATGAAATCCCGAAGAGTTTTTTGCAATATAATATTCAAAATTCCTTTGTTTTTTAATTGATAATCAAGCGTGCGCGACACTATTTTCCACCGACAGTATGGTGCAAATGAAAGGAATAAATTCGTTATTTCGTAAACCGGTGAATTTAAGGAAAAATCCCGAAACAAGTCGATTTGTATTTTTAAGTTATGATATTGTGGCATGTATGGTATACTAGTGACGTCATCCATCTGGGCGTGATGACGTAGTCGATTATTTTTTTTAAATGAGAATAGGGGTCGTGTGGTAGCTCATTTGAAAGGTTCTTCAATTCTCTATTCAGTAATATAAACATTTACATAATTATTTATACAGGGTGCCCAAAAAATTTTTATTAAATTAAATTATTTGACAAAAAAAGAAGTAGAACGACACCCTGTATAAATAATTATATAAATGTTTATATTACTGAATAGAGAATTGAAGAACTTTTCAAATGAGCTAGCACACAACCCCTATTCTCATTTAAAAAAATCATCGATTACGTCATCACGCCCAGATGGATGACGTCACTAGTATACCATATATGCATAGCCACCTTTACTTTACAAGCCATGAAGTTGAAACTTGGCAACATCTAAGCGTAGACCGGTTAATTCTGACAGTTCTCATTTATTTTTAAATGTTTTTAAATAATATTCACTGTATTTACAGAAAAACTCAAACATTTTACAATATTTCGTGCTCCAAATTATAAAGAATATTAAAAGGTATGTATTAAGATGATTTTAGTTCAATATAATATATTTTTATATAATATATTTTATAGTATAATATATTTTTATATAAACTTACGTGCATATAGAAATGCGTCCACTTAAAATTTTTGTCATTTTTGATGTCTTATATTTACTAAACCTGTTGGCCGATTCAAGTGATTTTTTTAATATGTTATAGCCTGATTCTTTAACAATACCGCTGTAATAATATTGTTGCTAAGCAGTTAATTTTTTATTGTATAACGGGCATTTATAAAATAGTGAAATTAAAACTCAACTATAGCCTCAGGTTTTCTTAACATTCTGTTTTTTATTCATTCGCTTATGTTGGATAATAAAAAAAAGTTAGCTACTTTAACAACTAGATAATATGTCTTTTATCAATACAGGGTGTTTCTAAATAAGTGCGACAAACTTTAAAGGGAAAGTAACAAAATTCAAAATTTTGACCCCTGTCAAAATTTTCAATGTATTTTAAATGTAATCATTTTTTTCGAATCTTGAAAAATCTAATAAGTATTTTCGAAAAATTTAAACGCAGAATGAAAGATTACTTTATCACCGAGGGCCGAAAGTCCCTTAGAATGAATATTCCATAGGGTGATGCGAACTTTGAAAAAAAAAGACAGTTTAATTCGTACACCCAGTATATATACAATGAAAATTTACTTATTTAGCAACAATATTATTACAGGGGTATTGTTAAAGAATCAGGCTATAACATATTAAAAAATCAATTTAAATCGGCCAACAGGTTCGGGAAATACGAGACATCAAAAATGACCAAATTTTTGAGTGGGCTGATTTCTATGCACGCAAGTTTATATAAACTTTAAGTTTGGTATTTTACATACGGCATACCTACTTATAATTTTTGTTTTTGTAGATGCCAAGCCGTTGCTGTGTGCCAGAGTGCAAAAGCAATTACGATAGCAGTCTTAAAAAGAATGAACAACCAGAAAGCACTTTTTTATTTCCAAAGGATCCAAAGCTGCGAGAACTTTGGTTACAGTGTATCCACAGGAAAAATTTTTTTATTGGAACATCAGCGGTAGTATGTGCCAAACATTTTTATTCTGATGACATCGAGAGAGTTAGAGAATGGGTAGATAAGGAAGGCAACAAACATGTAGAGAAATTAACGAATCCTAAGTTAAAACCTTCTGCAGTTCCTCGCATTTTTCCAATTCAGGATGTTTCTAAATAAGTGCGAAAAACTTTAAAGGGAAAGGAACAAAATGCAAAATTTTGACGCCTGTCAAAATTTTCAGTGTATTTTAAATGCAATCATTTTTTCGAATTCTGAGAAAACTAATAAGTATTTTTGAAAAATTTAAACGCTGAATGAAAGATTACTTTATTACCGAGGGCCGAAAGTCCCTTAGAATGAATGAAAGGTTGTTTTTGAATGACATATTTGAAACTAAAAATCACACTAAATTTTCTTAATTTTTCGCCCCTGTAACTTATTAAAATAAACATAGAAGTTTTCAGGGACTTTCGGCCCTCGGTCCTAACGTAATCTTTCATTCTGCGTTTAAATTTTTGAAAAATACTCATTAGTTTTCTTAGGATTCGAAAAAAATTAATCCCATGTATATTCTTGTTATTGGTTTTTTTTTTGTATAATAAACGTTACTTACAAGTACTTTTAATTTTATTTTGTACAAACTTCTAATTAATAATATTTTCTTGTTCGACTCAAAAAATACTATAAATTTTACCAGAATTTCTACTTTAACATTGTGTTTTCAAAAGCGGTAGTCCGAAAGTCGGACTACGCACGTCATCAATTGCGATGTTGCCTTTTTCTCTTCATGGCTTGTAAAGTAAAGGTGGCTATGATATATGCCATAATATCATAACTTAAAAATACAAATCGATCTGTTTCGGGATTTTTCCTTAAATTCGCCGGTTTACGAAATAACGAATTTATTCCTTTCATTTGCACCATACTGTCGGTGGAAAATAGTGTCGCGCACACTTGATTATCAATTAAAAAACAAAGGAGTTTGAATATTGTATTGCAAAAAACTCTTCGGGATTTCATGAATCGATGTTTAAAGAATATCTACCTACCTTGGCAACATTCAAATTTTAATCGAAATAGAAACTGGAAAAGGATTGGGCAGGCCTATATCCAAAGATGGACCGAAGAAGGCTAATTAGATAGATAGATGGGCATATTCGAAGGATAGACAAGACGTGGATACCGCTGAAGACTTGGAAATGGAAACCAAATAGAAAAAGAGGGCGTCCACCTAGATTACAGTGGAACGGAAAAATAAAAACAGCAATGGAAAAAAGAGAGCTCACTGAAGAAGATAATACATGACAACAAGAAATGGCGATCGGGATCACGATGTAGTAAACGGCAAACAGAAATGCTATGTGAAGCCACGAATGAGTAGGTACCTATATTGTAAGTAATAATTATAATAACATAATGAGATATTATCTTTAAAATAACACTATACATTAATAATGTAATATATTATAAAGGTGCTTAAAATCATATGCATTTATAAATAAGTCGTTACATAATATGGCATGTCTGACTGACCCACCCCCCAAATTGTAGACAAGAATCAACAAGTTAGAACTAATAAATCAGCACCTACCTTTAAATAAACTACATCCCTGCATGCTAGAAATCCGACCATTTTCACTCACGCACTCACTATACGTTATTTTAGTCCTTTCCGCACAATATTTTAATAAAAAACACGAGAATTTCCAAAAGAAATTCATAGCGTCCTTTTCAAAAGCCAAAATGAAGCCTTTCGATCTGTCTACCACCTGTAAATGAAAGAAAAATTTTTGCGGAAATGACGTATTTTCGCAAAATTAATTTTTGATTGGTGCATGTGAAACAATTTTATGCTTTGACAGTCAGTGCCTTGTAAGATGCGAATTAAGCTTACAGTTCACAACCACAGCATACTACTGTGACAAAAATAATAAAATAGGTTGTAGGTACCTAATTTTCTCAAGTTCCATTATACACTGATTTTGTAAGTTATTTCCCTATAACTCAGTAAAGCTGACTAATGTTTTCATTAAATTAATTAACTGCACAATGTATGAAACTTCTTATTTCTCCTGTTCACTCACTGAGAAATAAGAAGATAGGTGATATCAAAGGAAAACCTCTACTTCAAATCCTTTTTTATACATTTATACAAATATACAACACTATAACCCCTTCAACAATAATTTCATAGACCTTATTTCGGTAACATTCCAGTTTTTTCATAACAGGTTATTTATTTTTCGAAATTTCATAAAATAATATTCCTTTTTAGTTTGTATTTTTGCCACACTGAATTTATTAATCCAGGAAACTGTTGTAATCAAAGAGTCAAACGAAACTGTCATTCACTACTTCACTTTCTGATAATAGATGGTGCTGGTAGAATATAATTTTTAATTTGCAATAACTCGAAATAAATATTACATATATTTAGATAAATTTTTAATAAATAATAAAAATAACTTATAATTTAACTTTATTGGACGTTATTGATTAGTTTCAAAATTGACTTATTTTTCTAGGATTATTAGAGTACATGTAACGAACAAACCATACCCTACATTTTATAACTCAAAATTCAACGCAGATTTAACCGTCGGTTAACAAATCAAATTTGCAGGATTTTAAAAAGATCCAATCAAAATATTGAAAAATTGTCATTGAGTGATATCACCTGTTCTGAAGTGCACGTCAAAACTTCAAATCAAATGATTCATTTCTGTCAATGATGTCATTTTCAGTTTTAAGAATTCCAGAAATTTGTTGATTATATAGGTTTTTAAGTTTATAACTGTTCCTTACTGTTTTAAAAAGTGATTTTATAATTTCAGTGGAAGTTGGTGAAGATTAATCATAAAATTAAGTAACTGAGTACAAATCTTCAATAAAAACAACACACCTTTTTACTAATATAAGCAATATTAAAAAACGGAATATGGGTAATGAAATGTCTTCAACTGCTATGGAAAGTATCCTTTTTGATGAATTAATGCTTATTAGTTAGTTTTCTAGATCCTCTAGGTCAAATGTCAAACAGGGACGTCTTCCTGTGAAAGTACCAAAGACAATTTTCATGTCTAGAATATGAATTATCAATATTGTCCAAGGACATAGTCATAAACATTTATTAATACATGGGATTTGTACATGTTTTGGATAGATAAAAGATGATTCATTCTTGAGAAAAACAAGTTTTTTGTCAGTTTTAATGACTGGTTGAATGAAAAGATATGATTGTTATTGTTATGTATGACCATTAGTGGGTATCTGCTGTCAAGTTGTTTTTAGATACTAGTAGTCTTTCAAATAATTGTCGTTTTGTTTGTAGGTTTTGCTTTATTTCTTAGTGCAACGTTTTACTTCATGAAGAAATAAAAATCCTTCCACTGTTACCAATATAAGTACCTTCTTCTTTTTTAGGTGCCGTGTCCCTGTTCAATCGTTGGCCATCATCATGTTTACAATTTCCTGAAACCTCTGTTTATCATCTGCTGCGCAAAATAATTCTTCTACCATGGGGCCACACTATTGTCTTATATTACTCAGCCATGAAAGTTTCTTTCTACCAACTACTAAACTATCTCTTTCCCTACATTTTTCCTTGTATTATAAGGCAAAGTAGTTGCTATTTAGGTCCTCTGATTATATCACCAAAGTATTCGGTTTTTCTCCTCTTTACGATGTTTATGAGCAAACTTTCTGAATTCATCATTTGAAGAACATCTTCATTTGTGCGAAACCCACGATATCTTTCGAATTCGTTGATAGCACCACAATTCAAATGCTTCTAATTTGTTTAGCATTGTGATTTTTAACATTCATGTCTCAACCATACAATAGAATAGAACACACAACATTTCAGTACCTTCTTGCGAAGGAACAACCAGTTTCTGTTACATAAAAGGTTTCTAGTTCATTAAAGCTTTACCGGATATTTTGATCCTGGTTATTATCTCCATCAGAGTCACAATTTACATTTAACCAGAGCTGCCAAGGTTTTTAAAATTGTTTGCCTGTTCTATCCTCTCCATTAAGAGGATTCAGACCTTGATCTATATTAATCTTTCCAACTGCCATCCACTTTGTCTTTGAAATGTTGATTTTAAGGCCTCTCCGATAACTTGCTTCAGTGACTAGATTTACTAATTTCTAGAGATCTTACAAATTATGTGCAAAAAATGGCTGTATCGTCAGTGTATTTGATATTATTGATTACTTCTCTGCCTAGTCTTACTCCTATATGTACCTACTTAAAGTATTAAAGATTGATACTTTTTGCTTGTATTTTATTAATCTTCAAGGAAAATTTTAAATTGAATACACAAAGGGAAAATACCTACCTCAAATGATCATTTGGTTTGGTACCTCTAATTTCTTTCAAAACAGTAGTTTTTAGAATAGTTTTTTAACAGTCATCGATTTTCTGATTGATAATAATCATCCATTTTATGATTGATCTATTGACAAAAGTACATTATATCATGTCTTAAAACACATAAATGTTAGTAGTTCTACGACCTATGTAGGCCATTTGGTTTATTTTATTTTTATTTATTTATTCACGGGCAAGCCCTATTCCGATATAAATTTTACAGTGTTCTAAATTATATAACATAATTATACAATTATATAACATTAATGTTAACCAATTATATAACATAAACTATCGTAATATAACATATAACCAAGTGGTTTGAGAAAAAATAACTCGTATGAGTAATACAGTTACAAAAAAGAAAAAAAAAAAAAGAATAAGATAACATTAGGTCAGTACAATCACAAACAAAAGATATCACCTAAATCAATTCGGAAATGTTGTAAGGTATAACGGTTTTAAGTTATCTAATACATACATTAGAGTTTAAGATTAGGAGAACTCATATGACTAGCACCATATTAGCTTAGATTAAATTAGATTCAATGTGAGTAGGCGCTTAACTACCCTTCCACTCTACTTAAGAGTAAACTTACTTTGTTACTTTTTCCGATGTGAATCAGATTCTGAAGACAGTTACAAACCAACTTAGTCCAGTTCCTTTAATGTCACCTAGCTAGCGGATACAATTTTTATAGATCTGTCCATGTAGTTCTTCTTTATTAATTCCTGCAGGCACATCTCTATAGCAAAAAATGTCTACTTCAACGAGAGTATGGTGATTACTTAAGCTTTTACTAAGGCTTAGGCTTGGTTTCCCTCAATGTACACTAACACCAACTCCTTCACCAGTTTTAGAGACGTCAGTATACACGTGTATTGATCTGCCATTATGATATTTATTTTACTTGACTCCCATTCGTTCTTTCTTGAAAAAAGGATGGTAAACATCTTTTTGAAATTAAATTTAGGATGCATTCAATCTGGTATCATTTCCAACACCTTTATGCTTATATACTTCATCTAATTTACTAACCGTTGCACGTCATCCGCGTCATAGCTTGTGACGTCACATGGTACCAACATGAAATATTTAGGCGGTAGGTGTGTTCTTTTTTAGAATCATTTTGCCTAGTATACTGGAATTACGGCCATTAGACATATTTTATTATATATGTGTAGAAATAATATTTGATGATGTCTATTAATGTTAACCTAAAGAAATACACAAACATATGTTTCATTTATTTGTATAAATGGATTATAAAGCGTTTTTATGAATCAGATTTGTTTGGAACACACTGTAACTGTAATCGAACGAAGATGACATTTTAGAATAAATTGGTAACATTTATTTGACAGTTGCGGTGATGACACTTCATATTTGTTTATATTCTTTACTATAAGTAGGTATCTGTTTTATTATATTTACTGTTTTTATTATTTACTATACTATAAAAAGATCCTCTACTATAAAAATATAAATTTCACCTAATTTTATCACGACTTGGAATAATCGAGGTATCTGACAACGTTTTTAGTTGTTATTGTAGACATATACAAAGAAACCTACCGGCTTCATGCCAAGAGTTCGGAGCCGTTTTTTAATTATTAACAATGCAGTGCAAAAACGCTTGCAGTGCAAATATTAAAAGATTGTTACTTAATTCTTGTTCTCTATTTCTTAAGTTTTTACTTATTTACATTGAATATTAATTTATTTTGTTGTATAGTCCACGTTTACAATAATTATGTGATCTATTTGATTTAAAATGGATTCAGGATTTTTTTATACTTTGGCAACTATGTCAACTTAGATCTCTGGCATAGATAATGACATGCAACGGTAAGTAAATTAGATGGACTGTACCTTCCTAGATTAGCTTATCACAAAAGTTCAATAACAGCTAACACTTTCCTTCTTTTGACTGTGGATTCAGTCTTTAATGCTGGCAGAAACAAATCTGAATTTAATTTTTACTGACCAACAATATCATTGTAATGACTGAAGTGACAGTGGCATCTTTTTCTTTTCAATACTTTTGTTCTTGTTAAGATGATCCTCGCAATTCCTCATTCTTCTGCTTGTGAAACTATATTTAATCATTTAATTTTCTGGTACTTCATAATCAAAAGTGAATACAATGTTATTTTATTTGCATATGTCAGTATTTTCCTTAACATTTCTTAGAGCACCTCTTCAACCTGAAATTTGCCGTGAAGGAACTAGAGAGAAACTCCAAGAGATGCGAAAAGGAGGAAAAACAAGAAAAGGCCAAAACCAAACAAGCCATCCAAAAAGGAAACATGGAAGTAGCTAGAATACATGCCGAAAATGCAATTCGACAAAAAAATCAATCTGTCAATTACTTACGAATGTCCGCTAGGGTAGATGCTGTAGCTAGTAAGATTCAGTCGGCTGTTACCACTAGGAAAGTAACCAATTCCATGGCAGGAGTGGTGAAAGCCATGGATGTGGCTATGAAGAGTATGAATCTGGAGAAGATATCTCAAGTTATGGATAAGTTTGAGCAACAATTCGAAGATCTGGGTGTGCAAACGGATGTATTAGAAAATACCATGGGCCAAACTACTACTACGCTTATACCTCAAAATGATGTGGATTCACTTATGCAACAAGTAGCTGATGAAGCTGGGTATGTATATTATCATATTTATATAGCATCTTCATGTTCATTACTATTTATATGCTTCTGGAAACACTTTAAATGTTTATTTTCGTGGATAAAGTGATTTTTCTTGTATAACATGCTTTAAATTGGAAGAATGTGCTTTTGGTTGCTTAGAAGAGCTCTTAGTTCGGGTCTGGAGATCATTCCAGTTTCTCTAGTATTCCAGTTATTACTCCTCATCTTTTTCAGTTGAAAACATGAAGACATTTTTATGTCCAGAAAGAAGGCCAGAAATTGCGTGCTCCTACATGTGGCAGCTACTTCTCTGATCCTACTGACTGCGCCTATTGGAGATTTCTCTTTCCTAAACCCACATTGGTGTTGAGACCAAGACCAATAATTGCTAGGGCAGCATGTCGTGGTGGCCCTCCCACCACGTCGAGGTTATTCCACAGTTCAGGAAGGGTCCTGAAGCTTACTTGATTTTCTCACATTTTGCCAAACTGAACCGTAACCTTCTCATCAATTATTTCTGCATTTAAATGTTTAATTAAAAATCTATTATGGTTACTTTATCATTAGTCATCGTCATCGTTGACTCCACAGTCCAAATTGGGCCTTGGTCTGCCCAATCAATGTTCTCCATTAATTCCTAGTTCTACCTTTCGTTATCCAGTTTCTAGGTTCGAGTTCTCTCACATACTTCTGTACTTGGTCCTTATATCATATTTTTGGACACTCCTTCGGTTGCTTTTCCCACCATTCGTCATTGAGTTATGATTCTTGCTGGTTTAGAGTTACAAAGTTACACATAGTTTTTGTTGCAGTTTCGCAATTTTCTTGTAACTTATGGTTCTCCCCGTATAGTTAAAATACTTTCTCGAAAACGATGCTTTAAAAATCGTAAAAAAGGGTCTCGTCTAATATATGAACTTTTATGAACTATAAATATACGAAATTTTAATTACAACTTGGTTTATTACTATTGGGAATGTGTCGAAATGACATCATTGTAATTATGGTAACTACGTCGCGGAACGGAAATAATGAAAAATCGGTAATAAACCCTAAAACTAATTTTCTTTAATTGAGTACCAATCCAATATCAAAGAAGAGACCCCCTAAAAATGTGTTTATTTAATGCCAGTCAGTTCCTTGAGCGAATAAGGTCTTCTTCCTTTGGTAGCAAGGGCTACCCTGCGTCCTATGACGGGACGTGATGTCCTTGCTATAGACTATAGCAATCCTGCTGCATTGTACGTCCCTGAGAGAAGTTTTTAAGGTACCAAAATAAGTTTTAAAGTACATTTTACGTTGCTGTGGTATCATCAGATACCCTTTTTTTCCAAATAACTTTTAACGTCGCGAAGTGCACGAATTTGCAAAGACATTGGGTCTTTAATCGTATAGACATTCATTTTAAACATATCTCTATATTTTTCTGTGTTGTATCGTATTATAATAATAATTATTGCATGTGTTTTAGTAATCATTTTTGGAAAACTGTATTGGCTATTTTGTATGCGCTATTTTAGCAATACCTAATATACATTATTGAGTATTATTGACATATTATAAATCCATATATTGATTTTAATAGGGTGCGTTTCTCGTAATAAACGCTTGTTAATATTTTCCTTTCATTAGACTCTGGTATCATTGACCTACCGAAGTTCAATATTGTTTTTGCCCTAATATTTTTATGACCAATGATTCTTTCTTTTAAAACACGTGCCATTTACGAGCTGTCGTACCATATTCACTTCGGAGATTTTATCGTCTCAGATGGTTAGTGTTATTAATTATTGTTTTGCTTCATTTACGATATTTTTAACAGCTGATTTGGTTATTTTAGGTCAAGGACAATATTGTATGTAATTTCGTAAAAGGGTTTTTCTCAGCTTTTAGAATTGTGTCTATTTGTCTTGATTGTCAAAATATGTGTGGAAATTTGTAAATAATTCGTCGTTTCAACATTAAATAATGTATTGTAAGCTATTTTTTTTGTTTCATTTTACTTGATCTTAATTAGAATAATACAGTCCACTTGCTTCGTATAATACATATATTAGTATACACTTAATTAGAAGGGGAAAAACCAGCGTGTTCTAGACTGAACTTACATATCTAACCTCCCCTTCTGGTGGCCTCAAATGTGTATTTAGAGGCCATCTCTGTGCAGAAAGCAACAGTTTTTTTGTATAATATTGTTCCAGTAATTTTTAGATTCCCTCATTCTAATTTATATTTTTGTCTTAGATTGGAATTGAACATGGAACTGCCAGAAGGACCTCAAAGCTCCGCAGTGAGCACCTCTACGGTGGTTCACGAACAGGACGAACTGACCCAACGATTGGCCAGATTGAGACAGGCCGAATAGAACCGCCGCGCTTAAGTGATATGGACAATAAAAATATTATGATCTACTATTTTATATTCTAAGCTTCGATTAATTTGTCAGCCATTTTGCTGGAGATTATGAAACTTATCAATGAAAATATTTTTGTTATTAATGTGTAGAAGGGATATTGATAATTTGATATTATTATAAATATGGAAGAGGTTCGGTGATAACTACTTTTTGGATCTGGATGTATTTGTTTTATTTCAATTATTTTAGAAAACAAAAAGCAAAAATAAAACTATTTATTTTTTAAAATGTACATACAGCAACCATTTTTTATTTTCCTGGTACTACTATAAAACCATTATAATTGATACAAATCTTATTTCTTACAAAACATATTCTTCCAACAAATTATATATTATTTTCTCTGTAAAAAAATTCCTGTATGTTTGGTTCATCGTTTTCTATAATATGCAAATAACATTTTTTAAACGTCTTGTATATAGTATTTTGTAAAATATTTGATAGAATCTGACATTGCTCTACCTTGACTCCCTTGTCTCAAAGAGGATCATGAAGGAGATAAAAATGTAAGTAAACTATAATATGCATCATTGGTGATAGCCACTGGAGTGGGCCCTCCGCACAGTTTGTGACACAATAGAAGGCAAATACTTGTAAAAATAACTTCATTGTGAAATTATTGGAGTGAATACTTTATTGCATTGTAATACAGATTAGAAAATGCCCAGATTCATGAACCTTATAGTTCCAAAACACACTTTTTTGTAAAGGGAATACCTGAATACATACATACAGTGATGAGCGCGCTAATAACCGGCAAAATAACGAAAAAGATGGAAAATATAATACATTGTGAAGTAAAAAGAGATGAAACTAGTAGAGCTGGAAATTATCGACCTAAACGTATAAATTAACATTACATTACATAGTTTCCCACCTTTAGACGTAACGGAGGAGTATGACAATTGTCACTGTGACAGGAGAATTTTATAAAATACTCTTGTCACAAACTATGTAAAGCAATGTTAATTTTTTATACGCTTATATCGATAATTTCCACCTCTACTAGTTTCATCTCTTTTTATTTTACAATATATTATGTTTTCCATCTTGTGCGTTATTTTGCCGGTTATTAGCGTGCTCATCACTGTATACAAAAATATTTTTATTGATAAATTTGATCAGTACACTAAATATAAAGAGGAAAAGTAGATAATTCTATGTGGCTGCTAAACTTTTAACCAAAATGGCAAAAGCAAAGAATTACGAGTGAAAGTAATCGAAGAAAAAACATGTATTCTACATTTTGTAAAGTTTATTTTGTTTGTATTTAGTTAAATTTAATATATTTCTTATTTGCTTAAATCTTAATTCTTAAGTTATCGCCATGTTCCTTATAAAGTAAAAGAGTTTAAAATTTAAAGAAGAATGAAATAATAGACATCATGAAAGGAGAATATACAGTGTGAGGCAGATAAAGGGCCTATTAGAAATATCTCGAGAACTAAAGCTCAGAGAACAATGAAAATTGGAATACAAGGGTTTTAAGGTATGAACTATTTAATGAAAATATTTTGGTCTCTTTGCTACTTCCGGTTATACCGGAAGTTGATTGTAACTTCGTTTTTTTAAATGGGGCACCCTGTATATTTTTACATTCTTGGATTCTCCTAGATTTCTTCTTTTTAAAAATATAAGGTTTTGTAATATTATACAGGGTAGGTTAAAAGATAATTACGTTTTCTTATTAACTTCGTAGCAACATTCACACCCTGTAGGATTGTAGTAGTTTGACATAATAAACTCTTTTAATGTTCAAATTATTTTTAATATAGTCTACCATTGTTAAGAGCTATTAATATGGTTAAATTTTTCATTTTAGTATACAGGGTTGGTCGAAACTCGGAATGAGTATTTTCTGAGTTTTCTTAAATGGAATACCCTGTATTTTAGTAATGTAATGAAATGTTATTTTATAGTACTTTTTAATTTCTTAAGCAGTCCCTATATATAACTGCAACACAAAATAGGTGAAATTGTATTAGGTTGGCCGTTAAAATATTCAATCACAAATAATTTTTTTTAAATAAATACATGTTAATCTAGACTGATACTTAAAATTGACAATAATGGTTGAGTTTTCAAAATACCATCGAATTTAAGATTATTGGTGGGATTAACAATTAAGCACAAATTAAAGCAGTTAGGTATAGGGAATGCTTAAGAAGTAAAAAAGTACCATGAAATATCATTTCATTACAATACTAAAATATAGGGTGCTCCATTTAAGAAAACTCAGAAAATACTCATTCCTAGTTTCGACCCACCCTGTATACTAAAATTAAAAATTTAGCTACACTAATAATCGTAAATAATAGTAGACTATATTAAAAATCATTTGAACATAAATAAAGTTTATTATGTCAAACTACTACAATCCTACAGGGTGTGAATATTGCTACGAAATTAATAAGAAAACGTAATTATCTTTTAACCTACCCTATATAATGTTACAAAACCTTATATTTTAAGAAAGGAAAAATCGAGGAGAATCCAAAAATGTAAAAATATACAGGGTGTCCCATTTAAAAAAAAACGAAGTTATAAGCAACTTCCGGTATAACCGGAAGTACCAAATAGATGAAAATATTTTCATTAAATAGATCAATCTTCAAAACCCCCTTATTCCAATTTTTATAATTCAGTTGCCTTTAGTTCTCGAGATATTTCTAATAGGCCCTTTATCTGCCTCACCCTATATAGTTAGATTTATTAAAGTGTAAAGAATGAGATGGCTGGGAAAAGTACATTTATTATCATAGATCGAGAGAAGGAAAAACTACCTACTGATTAAGAAGGTCATTAGACGGGGGTCTGAAACTGAAAGATCAAGGGGAAGACCTAGAAGTAGATGGAAAACCAATTCATGAGAGATATCAAAATCCTGGAGAGAACTATGCACAGATCGAAAAAGGTAGAAGACAATTGTAACAAAATTCAAGTCATACAACAAACTTTGACAATATATAAGAAGACTGCAGAGCGATTTTCCGCAATAAACGAATCAGAGAGCTCTCAGTAAAGAGTGCCGGTTTAACCTAACTTTGGGCGCTGGAGGTTTAGGGGCCCCCCTCATTGCTATTCGTTGTCAGTTTTTTAACAAGAAAACACATGTATTAACTATAAAGGTTTATTTAAAATCCATAAAATATATATTTTTTAAACAAGCAAGAAGAATAGCAAACGTAAAAAATAATACAAAAAATACTCAGTTTCTCCAGTTCTTCATTGTCTATATTCAATAGTGATAATGCGTCTAGGTTTTTTTGACCCAAATTTGACCTGAAATATGTTTTTATTTTTTTTTAAAGCCGAAAAAGACCGCTCACTCAAATAAATTTGCAGTTAAGTTAAGATATTGGGAAAAATTGTCTTTACATCCTGGATGACATCAAATTTTTCATAAATTGTATGTTTATTCAAATTTTGGCATAACGTTACAAAATAAGTAATTTCATTATGCAAGTTCTCTTTGGTTTCATCAACATCGTTTTTATGTTTTTCGCATAAAGTATTAATTGACGTATTGACTTATTCTTTATCTAGAGTAAAAAACATCTAAACGTTGATGTCACACCCTTGTAGCATTCAATTCGCGATTCTGAAAACAGCGACTAATTTTCTAGACTCTAAATTTTCTGCGACAGCGATTTTTTTGTCGTCGCGACTACAAATCGCAAGTGGAGTGCTAGCCTTAGAGGCCACTGTATAATGCCAAATTGCATTTTTTGTAATCGCTTTACTTTTGAATGTTTGAAAGACTGTGTACCTATTAATTGTTTACGTATTGGCATTTTCGAGAATAATATATTCTTTATCTATAAATTAGATGTATGTACATCTATTTTTGTCTTTCGTTTAACTATTTTAAAAGAACTTATTTTAAAGCCGAAAAGTGAGATATACCTATCTATTATTATTTAAGCCCCACAATTCAAAATGAAGTTATTAGAAACTAAAAAAACTCCGTTTATGCGATTATTTTGGATACAATTCGAGACAGCTAAATCTGACAACTTTCTGTAGTTTTTGGAAAAGGGGCCCGACACAAACACTGACACGGGGCCCTTGTGGGGCTAGGCTACGCCACTGTGTATAAGCGTGAAGAGAAGTAACAATAGAACATAGGCTTTTGCAGTGTATTGGCGTATCTGCGTATGAGATTTTTTTCGGAGAATATGTAGCTTATCTAGCGTCTTTTTTTTATAATTAAAAGTAACGGGCCCCTTTGGGCTCCGGGCCCCTGGCCGCCCGCCCCAATCGCCCAGTGGATAAACCGGCACTGTCAGTAAAAGTTAGATTTCCAATTCGGAAATTATTTTTCCACCTACCTCTACCGAAAGTATACTTTTCCGGACCTGCTTGTAGGGAGCAAAGTTGTACTTTTCCTCCCTAGGGAGGAAAATATTTTTCCTCTCTAGAGAGGAAAAGTAAAAGTGACGTCATGGTATTTCATTCATGAAATATAACTTATTGACGCCCTGTACAATTTCTATTACGTAAGTATCTATACATTTTAACGTTTATTTAAAAACACTCTGTATTTTGCAGAATGGTAAAAAACAGTAAATTGTTATTCTAATTTAACAATGTTTACATTAATAATTTGACTTATATTTGACAGTTGACAGTTATATTGTACCTACTTGTTAGTTTTAGTTCTAATAAATTTTGTTGGTTAGTTACATAAATAAATTAAGTAAAAATGAAAAAATGACTTGTTATTTGAGGAAGGCGGAAAAACCATATGTATAACATGGGAGTAAAGTGCCTTTTCCTCCCTTGAATGATTACTGCCCTCCGCTACGCGTCGGGCAGTAAACTTCATTCTCGGGAGGAAAAGTAGCGCTTTCCTCCCTTGTTATACAAATAGCTATTTCAAAACAAATTATAAATTCCTTTATTTTATGATAAACTTTTTTGAAAATGATTTCCTGATTGGAAGTCGAAAGATCAAAACATATATAAAATGTAATTTTTATTAGAATCAAACTTAACATGCCATAAGAAAACAGTGGGAAGAATTTTTGTGAAATGGACATTTTCAGAATTTACAAAACTCAATCCAAACCGACGCTCAAAACTGGTGCTATAAATATTAAACAAAATAAATTGAACACAATGGAAACTACATGTATTAATAAGTAGGTACTTTTAAATGAGATAACGAAAAAATTACTTTAACCCTCGTAAGGCGGTGCGGGGTGCAGCTGCACCCCAGACCTCGTTTTTCTCACCTATCTTTTTTAATAAATTTTTTTGATTTTTGTCCAATTTTTTATTCGCATTAAATTCAATTCTAAACACATACCACCCATTGCAGCATCTAAAACGCTTTACGTTTACGTGATTTTTTGGAAAAATTACTATTTTGCAAATGATGAAAATTTCATGTCCTGAATTGGACGTTTCTGGTGTTACACTTGGAGCTAACAGAGCTACGGGACAAGGTCGGTGTTACTTATGTCAGAGAAAAAAGATCGAAAGTCCCGACATAACTGTATTATGTGTAAAAACTTTGTGTCACTCACTCTGTGAAAAATTTCATGTGTTTATCTTGCAACGATAATAATTTTTTTAAGAAGAAATGGGTACTTTGTTTGTAAAATTATGTTTCATACTATCATAAACAAGTCCTAATTATCTTTCAAATCAATTTCCCCGACGTTCACATATTAAAAAAATGGATATACAGATGGGGTGCAAATGCACTCCGCACCGTCGTTTACGTAAGAATCTAAGCACCGCTTTACGAGGGTTAAGCAATAAAAGAAACTGGTACAACCAAAAAAATAGTTTGCGTACAACTAGAATTCCTATTCTGCTGGTCTATTGTACCATACCTACCTAGTAATCTAAATTTCGAAGAACTAATTTTAGAACATCGGTACACAAAAGGCTCAAAGGCACCGTTGCTCAGTCCGGGCAGATTATGGGCGGGGTCGTTTTAGAGGTGAGCAAGGTAAGAAAGAAAACATTAAGCAACAAAAAAAAAAAGAATGTGTGTGTGTGTACTTTGTACGCACATAAGAAGTTATACTTCTATACCCTATTCCACGAACATACGCCTGTTTTGGATTACTTCGACAATGAATATTTTACTGTGCAAAATAAAAAGAACGAAAGTAAATTGCAAATTACATTGTTGTTTATTGGAATAATTATTTATTAGCGCCACTTACTTTCGTACTTCTTATGTTGCACAGTAAAATATTCAATATAAACAAAACAGGCGTATGTTCGTGGAATGGCCCATATTATATGATTTCAACGAAATTATTATACTTTAAACAATTTATTTATATTTTATTTAAATATTAAACTAATTTTAATACTTACTACTATTTTATTAAAACAATACCAAAAATAAAGAAAATAAAATAATAAATCACACACAAACACATTGAAAAATACCACAAGTGATTTCCGAACAATAACTATTGGCAAAAATTTTAACTAAAATACGTATTTTCTGAAAAAAAATTATATAATAAACATACTTACAATCATAAAATGGATAAAGAAAAATAAAAAAATAAAAATTTTCCATTGGGGATCGAACCCGCGTATGTTAGGGCAGTTAGATTTAAGATCCAAGCATATTACATTTTAGCTACAGCCGTTATGTGCGAAGATATACGAACTGAACGTTTTCAACTTTTAATAGTTCTGAATTTAATGAAATTAGATTAATTTTTGTTGAATTAAAATACAACAAAACATAGAGTAAGAAAATAATATATTAGATGAATATTGGTAAAAAGTTTTTTGGTAATCAAATTATGTAAATCAAAGCATTACCTAATAGATATAGGTACATACATTTTCCAAATAGATAGGTACCTATGTAATTTTTTATTACGATACTGAAACATTTACAATTATGTACCTGTTGGTTTTAAAAACTATTTTAAAAGTCACTACAATTATAAACTTGCTTTTGTCTTTGTCCTCACAACAATAAAAACTAATATACACAACATTTGTTTACCTATTATAACCGGCATATTGAACAATTATTGACAGGTTAATTTAAAAATATTAAAAATTACCCAATCAGAGCACGTTTAACGTTTCAGCTGCGCCCAGGACCAAGACTTTTGATGAATTTGCGCACATATACATTTATTACTCCCAAAACGCGCCTATATAAAGAAGTATATAACTTCAAAAAAGTAAGTAGGAAGAGAATAACTCTTGAAAGCCTCTTGTGAAAGTTTGAATTCAATGTTTTTTAGGTATATTTCAGATGCCTCATGCCTCATATTGTTGCCAAAACTCAAACTCGGAATTTAAAGTTATAGGTTTTGAATGGGAAGACTCTAACAATGGGAATTTCATAGCGAGCGGTCACTGGAAGTGATAAGTTATATTGATTTCATGAGAATCGTAAAAAATGGCAAAAATCGCGCAACGTTAATTTAACAGCTTTGCAGAAACCAGCTTAGTTTGTGGTAAAATGCAAAAATTGCATCAAAAGATATAGAAATTTTATTGTCGATAAAATTTTATTTAAAAAATTTATTTCGCGCGCGTAACTGACATTCAAAATCGCCGGTAGCTTCATGCATTGTTTCTAAGAGAACGGTTCATTTTACACAAAAACTGCAAATAAACATATTTGTTTAAAATTATCGCAGCTATATACATTTCTTATTTGAAACATTTTTTTTATACGGTGTACAGATTCTTAATAAATCGAGGTTTTCCGTTTTTCCATTGGGGTCCCAAAATTGGCCTGCTGAGATAAATTCCAGCCTATTCCATATGAATTTTAGAGGTTTAGTATCATTTTCGTTTCTTATGACTGGACTATAAAAAGGTGTTTTTGGTTTCTCCCAAAAATTCATCATAAATGCCCATTTTCACGAACATCACTGAGACTTCATAAGTTTATGTCACCATACCATATGATTGCTTTTGACGCTGATTTGCCAGATTCAATATTGAGCTTTATGTTTATGAATTTTGGATTATCGCTTCACATTACAATCCCAAGCAATATTAATTTATTACCTATTTAATCAATAATTTTCATTTTATTAGGATTTTTTAGTTTATTACAATTTGTAATATCGGAAAAGCGCCATCTAGCATTGAAGAACCAAATGATTTTAATCAAAATCAAAAGTCTAAAATCTAACTTCAACAAGGTCAAGGTCAGTGTTAGTTGTGTTCAATCAACTTCAGTATAAACTTTAGTTTAAAATATCAAAACAATAAACATTTTCGATTAAATAGTACACTAATTCTAATTAATGAGTATTAATAAACTGCTATCTATTAATTTTAAATATCATTTAAAAACGAAATACGACATAAAAATATCTTATCAAAACGATTCTGGAGTAATGTATAGAACCGAGTATTAGAACATCTCCATTGTGTGACCTAACCCATTCCGTAATTAATCAATTGTCTTGCTCTTTTTACTACGTTGCCAGCATATAACACAAGAAAGACGACAAATCAATTTGGTTGTATTTTGGTTAGATTAATTGAATTGGCCTCAACCAATAAGCTGGGACTTATACCGGTTACCATGGTTACATCTAAACAACTTTAGACCAATACCATCAATGAACTATATCATGTGATCACGTAGTAAATCTTTATTGGTTGATACGAATCTCTTTAAATTTGCCGCCGTTTAACAGATGCATGTGAAATTATAGTCCGAAGATCCGGCAACGCTGCACACATTCTACAATAACACAGTTTTAATGGGCTTCATTTAACGTTAATCGTCGTTTTTATAATATTCCTTTACATATCATATATTTTTCGAAGGTTTAGTAACTAAATAAGACGTTCTAACTTTTATTATATTGCGTCACAAAATTATTGAACGGAATTGTTCTGAAGTGTAAGCCGCAAGCCCATCAGTCAACACGCCATTTTGCCGTTGGTCGATGTGTATCCTGTTATATTTTGCAAATGTCTACGTATCTGCTTAGTTTGTAATACAAAGAAGAGAAAATCCTAAAATTTACAATTAGATGATAATTGTAAAACATATTTCGTAAAATAATTGTTGTTGGCAATTGCTAGAAAAGACAAGTAAATCAAGTAAGTGCTTTCAAATGTCCATTAGAGGTAGAAACAGTTCGTGATTTTAGGTAATCTTTTGATATTTTAAAGATATACACGACGATGTGAGTAATTTAAGCACTAAAATCTCAATATTTAGTGGTAGTAGATGAATTTGAAGCAACATATTCGTAGTAGATATACTACAGTAGGTTTGAACTGAAATAGAAATAAGGAGTTGCGACATTTAGGTTATAATTCAGAGCATGATAATAATTTTTTGTAAGTTAAAAGTTAAACTTTTGCATCCAACTATCCAACATAGTTGTGCTTCCTTTACTATTATTTTCTTGTCATCTCATGTATCTATTTTTATTGTTTGGGGTTATGATTACTAGATTATTAATGTGATATAACTTCCATATACATGAAACAAATGGTGTTATGAGATCCATCATAAATAGACATTGGAGCTGGAGATAGTATGTAATATGATAGTAATGTCAGCATGTAAACTATGCAAAATCTAGTCATTCTATTAATGTTCTGTTTTACACATCTTTATAATCTCTTACTATACCCTATTCCACGAACATACGCCTGTTTTGGATTACTTCGACAACGAATATTTTACTGTGCAAAATAAGAAGAACGAAAGTAAATTGCAAATTACATTGTTGTTTATTGGAATAATTATTAGCGCCATTTACTTTCATACTTCTTATGTTGCACAGTAAAATATTCGTTGTCGAAGTAATCCAAAACAGGCGTATGTTCGTGGAATGGCCCATACATATTCGCTGTTGGAGAATCTATTTGAATACTTTTACTCTTTTACTATCTGTACCTTTGTCCAATCTCTTAATTCTATCAAAAACATTGTTGGTGTTGCTAAATTTAGGTATGTATTCAAAGTAAGGGCAATGTTTTTTTATGTTACATCTAATAAAATAAGCACATCTTTCTCACCATTTTTGTCCTAAAGTAGACACTAGTCTTTCCTTTAAATACATTCTTTAGTTTAATTTCAATACATCTATTAGTTTCATTTTAATACATCTACATACTTGTTTTGGTAGATGACATTTTTAAAGCTTATGGAATAAAAATGGCATATGATATTGCCTTTATAGTTCATACCAAACCTTTCTTTCAGTGTGTCGTAGTTTATTGCATTATCTCGAAGGCATTAAGCTCGAAGTGACAGAAAAGAACATATTATGTCCTTGAAAATTATGTATTCGTTAACAGGTATTTGCATATTAAAACCACTTATCCTTATACATGTATAATTAGTTGACATTTACATTACTCTAAATAGGTAACCAATCAATGATGCACATAAAGATAATTTGGCACAAAAGTAATTGATTGTGACAGTATTGCCACAATGTCAATGGGGAAAATGACAATTATTGTAATTCTAACTAAAAAAAATTATTTTAGGTTACCTATTTTTTAAATTTAACTTATGTTTTTGTACTGTTAATGGGGGTTTCCCGTAAATAAATAAATAAATATTTTACAACAACCTAAATATAAATATTTTGTCAATAAATTATTGGGACATTGTATAGTGAAATTTTATTTTATATTTATTTTTTCATTAAAATATTTTAAATATTATTATTCTGACAACTGTTAGATTATTTAAGGCCTTGGCTGCATTTGCGGATATTTATAAACTTGTGTTGAGTGTATTACGAGGCATGTATGTCCTGTATACAAAATTGCCACTGTGCATTACGATACAGTTGACACAGTCAACTGCTAATCTAATACGAGGTCTATTTGTCTCATATATTCTTGTAACGCAGCCAACGTATTAACTAAAATGTAATGTAAAGATTCGAGACATTTTTAAAATCCTATAGAACATCAACTTTCCTGATTTTGTTTTGAAAATTGATTAGATTTAGCAATGCTTTTAAGTTGTAGCAACTGGAATAGCAAGTAAAACTACTTTAATCTTGAAATTAAACTTTTTTACTTATTAGTTGTTTTAAAAGCGATGCTGGAACCAACTTTCCTGTAAAATTCCTTTATCTGTTGCTTATTTGTTATTGTTCCCTGCAAGTTCAGCAAGTTAACAAATTTCCCTGTCCAATGAATCATATTATATGATTCAAAGAACCTAATTGTGTAACTAATATATATCGCACCTTTGAAGAAACACTGACGCAAGTGCAAATTTGTTAATTATTGGGAAAACGCATTTAAAGTTTTGAAAGTTAGTTGAGGCCAAAAATGAGATGCGAATTACAAAAAAAAGTAGAAATTTATTGTTTGAAGTTTTAGATATTACTGTATAGTATATTGTATAAAGTTTTTTTTACGATTTTTCTTAACACATTGAACACCACGCGAGTTGTATTTAACTCACGCCTTGCTTGGCCCAGGCGCTCAGCGAGTTAAATATAATTCACATTAACATTGAGATTCTGCACGTGGAGCCTGACAGAACAAGCAAAAATTTTAGTGTGGCGGTTAATGTGTTAAATATCCCCTCTTAAAACCGCCTGAAAGGGGAGAAAATTGGCAAATATGTCCTTGTTTGTCCAAAAATTAGCAAATAAGTCATTGTTTCTCAAAAAATGTTATGACTTTATTAATTTTATTATTTCATACTAATATTGTATCACACACAACAACCAACAATCTGACTTTGTTGCACCAAGAGAGCAGGTAAAAAACAGAAATTCAACAACTACCTACACGTCATGTAGCGAAATAGGAAAGAGTTACAAGTCTGACTTTGTTTTCCCAGACAAATACGAGTATTAGGAATATTGTAGTGTTGATAACTCAATTTGTGAAAAATTTGAACTTGCTTCAGTGTTTCCCAAAAGTGCTATATTATGTCCACGAATTAAATAATATTCCACAAATTAAATGTTGGATGTGGTAGACTCCGGGTATATATTTCCATTGGGACAGTGAATTTGTTAATGAGAAGTCTTTATAACACAGAGCTTCACTACTTAGAATCATCATTGAAGTGTTTGAAATAAATTCATTCATTTCTATACCTTCTATTCATGTAGCTTCTTTGTTCTAGAAATATCACTATCTACATATATAAGGAATATAATCAAATATAGAAAACTATCCACTCTACAAAGGGTAACTTGGTAGAATAATACCATGTGCCCTATACTTTGATTTCATCATTATGGCACAGCCACAATATTTTGAAGTTTTAAATAATAGTAACAAGAATCAAGAGCAACACTTTTTCTCTAATATTGAAGATTCTACTGTTCAATACGTCATTACTCCAGATAACACTCAAGTCCAGCTTCCATCACAGCAGGTACATTTACACATTTTAATAACGCAATAAGACAAATATTTTGACTTTTTTTTAACCCTAGAATATTTAATTTTTAACAGATCCCTAACCAAATTGTACAAACCCAAATTGTACAGCAGTCCCTGATTCAACAGCCCATTCAGATACAAACTCCCCAATATACCCTTATCAAAGATGGTACCATAAGAACTACAGAAGGTCAGCAAATATTCTTTGTTGAAAATGCTATAACTACTGATGGTATTGTTATTGAAAAACAGATTCAACACACTCAACAACCCATTGTGCTAAACCATCAAATATCGCAACCTGCGATTGCTAGGGCTCCTCTTATGAAGCCCACTCTAAATCAACAAGTGTCTTTAGAAGTAATACAAGTAAGTATAATTGATTATGTATCTAGGACTTTGATTGTACTTCCATTTCTTTATATAGTAGGTTCAGTATTCTCAGACGGAACTGTCTAGTAAATTTAGTAATTTTTTTTTTGCTAAGTTAGCTATCGTCACATTTTGACAGACGACAGACTAGAAGTAGCTGGAAATTACTATAAGACCAAGCACACATGCTCATAGTCAATATTAAGGGTAAACAAACAATAAACAATAGTTCTAATATCTAATAATATGAACAGCACGAATAATACAATAATTATTTACTGTAAGTATGTTAAATTATAGTAACTGAAATTATATACTTTGAATAAATATATGTAAATATATTATACAGAAAATTTTATGAGTTTCATATATACTCACACTATTTCTAATAATTCTTCTTTTTTCAATGAAAGAATTATGCAATGGCAAGCCTTTGAGTTATTTATTGCGTGAGGTAGGAATTTTTTGTGTTGTATGTTTCGTACTCTGAATCTGTCAAAATCTGTCTGAGTTGAGCGAACAGATTTTACTAGCTGTACTAAATCAATGTCAACACAACGTACTAAAACCTTAGCATCAAAAAATGTACATTAGATTTCATTGTGATAATTTTAACATTATTTAATTTAAAAATTATAGGTATTAAGTTCTTAGAACAGCTGGCTAAATAGGCATAGCTCCCAAGGGCCAAAAAAAAGTTCTTAGAAACGTGAATTTAAAGTGACAAAGACTTAGTGCAGTGTTTTACAAAGTTTATGGAAGCAGCAAGTGAAATAGAGGACTTGTTGTAAACAAGGAAAAAACTAAATATATGTCGGTTACCAAAAACCCTCTAAATGTTCCAACAGAGAATCCAAAGAATTCACATATCTTGGATCACTAGTAAATACAACAACCATGACGAGCAACGAAGTATAAAGAAGCATTGCAGTAGCAAACAGAAACTCTCCATAATCTTCAAAAACATCTGAGAAATAACCTAAAACATGCAGTAAAGCTTAACATGGTTAAGACTATATGGACGGCGTTATGCATAACTCGACCAAGCGCCAAAACATAGTTTTGAGATAAATGGCTTCAAAGTTTTTCGTTTCTTGGTTGCTTAATGGTCGCTTAATGGTAGGTGGATTAATGTCGCTTGGTTTAATTTTGTTTTTCTTAGTAACCTTTAACGTGACAATAACAGGGATTTTTTCCAAGATAGTTTTAGCTATGTGTCACCAGAATCCGCTGTTATCTCGATATTAAAGAAATGGCGCTTAATCAAGTTATGCATAACGCCGTCCATATGATAAGACCGGTTTTGATATATAGGGCTAAAACATGGACTCTATCCCAAAATCACGAGAGACTACTTGGTATCATTGAGAGAAAAATAGCTACGTCAAAAGATTTTTGGGGCTGTAAATGAAAATGTTCCATGGCATCAAAGGTATAACTTTGAATTATACCAGCTATACCCAGATCCAAATATTGTGAAATTTACTAATTGTGTAGATGCTAAGATGGGTTGGACACATTGCTAGAATATCAGATAATGAGTACACAGAGAGATTGACATTCTCACGACCAGAGGGCAATAAGGGTCAGAAGATGGAGTTAAGTTGCTAGAAATCGACAGGAGTGGCGACTTCTGTGCTAACAGGCCAAGATTCAACACAAAGGATTATTGAGCCAATTATGATAATGATAAATCATACAATTTGTCTTCTTGCTGTTGAAAATGTCTGTAGTGTAGAATTCCGTGAACAGTTCTAGTCAATGCTTTAGTTAAATTATTACAACAAATACCACTCCAACTTTCTTATTTTCATTTTATTGAAATTTGTAGATGATTATTGTATCAAAAAACACTAGCCAGTGTTAATATGTACAACTTATATATATATACATCACTTTAGAAGTTAAAACTAAAATAACTTCCAAAAAACAGTGCTAAGTGCTTTTAGTTTAGTGACAAGTTAAGAATGATATTAATTAGTATTATATATTGTCGTGACATGAAATGATATTTACATACATACTTATATACAGTTGGAAAAATGAAAGAATACCCATGAACAATCAGATCAATCACTTATTTTGTATTTTCTGTCTTTTTCTATAACAAACGTTTGTTATTTATAGAAAAAGACAGCAAATACAAAATAAGTGATTGATGTGATCGTTCATGGGTATTCTTTCATTTTTCCGACTGTACTGGAAGTTTGATTATATTCATACTGTCTTAATGCTGTACATATAAACAGATATTTAACATAGGAAGACAAATAATATAAATGGTATTGTTATTAAAACTTCTAAGAACTTAGTGCCAACATTTTGAAATTATTATACTTTATCCTCTTAACTTTTCTTCCAATTTAGAAACAGAAACCAATGCAGCGCCCGCCTAACCCAAACCAAAACCAAGCTCGTCTACATTCCCCTTCGGTGGGACAAATTAGACAAATAGGTAATGTGCCAAACAAAACACCTGGTTCACCAATCATTCCCAGTATCGGCCGATCTCAAATAGCTGGCCAAACCAATCTTAGACATGGATTAGTTAGGACGGGCCAATCAACATTTCGGTAAATTTGACATTGTTTTAAATATATTATAGATATGGACTTAATTTGTTTCCATTTCAGACCTCAAACGGCCTCAGTTCGGCAGACTGAACCTAACCAAGTGAGATTACCAATACGGACACCAAATCAGGTAGTCTCAAATAGACCCAGTTTAATCAGAAGTCCCGTTGCTAATACTATAAACCAAAGGTTACAAGGACTGTCACAACACCAGCCTGTTCAAGTAGTGCAGCAACCATCTGCACAGCTTTCCAAGTTTATTAGTCAAGGATCGAGTGCTAGTGATACTGAAATGGTATGTAAATTGTTATTTTCTGAACGAGTAGATATTTTTATAGATTTATCTAGTATAAAGTCAGCATATTTAAAGTTCTGCATCTGTAAGATTATGCACAAATGCCTCTAAGGCTGGATGTTTTCTAGTCAAAGGTGGCAGCAGTATCTTTTGGAGTTCTGAGAGTTCAAAGGCTCAAAAGAATGTGACTTTATTAAGCAGTAGATATGATTATAAAGTAATAAGTTCAAGTCCTTATATCCCTTAAGATTATCGACTTATTACCTACTTTTCTTCAATCTATTTAGACCCATATTGAGGCTTTGTCGAGTCAGACGAGACCTCTAGTGTATGTATATTAAAAAATAAAGCCATTTATTAACAATAAAAAGGCTCTAATATTCAATCTAGATAGATGTTGGCAGTTGATTTCATATATTTCGATAATTTTCATTTTTCTTATAGGAAGCAGAAGGTTTTTGAGTCTTATTGTAAACTATTTACAAACATTTTTTCGTAATGTTTCATCAGTCATTCATATAAAAGTAATTTTTAGAAATCCGAGGATCAGGAAGCTGTATCTTTACCTGATGGCACCGTAGTTTCTATGACGTCATACAAAAAGATGTTGGCAGATCAAAAGGCGCGAAACACTCCCCCAAAGTAAGTCTACAATTCTTATATATAATTTTTTTTTCAGATAAAGTTCGTATAAAAAATATAACAGTCAAAAATTTTGAGCTGGATTACGCAATATAATAATTACTTTCTACAGGCAACCAGTCGGTCAACAAAACAACCAAATCCATCAAGCTACGAATCTTCAACAGAACAGTCCCCTACAGCCAAATAGTTCTGTCCAGTCTACCAACCCTCTACCACAATCGCCTCTTTTAATAGCGCAAAACAATAACTTAGCAGCATCGCGTAGAGCAGTTAACACTCCTCCTAACAAACCTCCAACGGCAACCAAGAAGAGAAACCCTTCTCCGCGTGTACCTCGTGCGCAACAACCAAAGACTCCAAAAGCTCCTCGAGGGAGAGCTGGGTCCCAAGCCAATCAACAACAACAGCAACAACAGTCGAATACCCCGGGTCATTTTTCCATGTTGAGTCAACAACACAACGCGAATAAACCCCAACAACAACAGTTTTCAAGTCCGGTAAGTGTAGAAACAAGTTTTTAGTAAGTTTAATTCTCAAAACAATAACATTAAGTTATTGTTTTCTATATTATTTGAGGGAAAACTAATAAGTTATGACATCTTTTTTATTTAATGTGGATTAACCGAAAAAATTTTTTGAAAATACATTATAATTTTAACCTTTTGTCCATTAATATTGTGGTTAATTCACATTAAATATTGTAGATAACAGAGATGCCGAAGGAAAATAGCAATAGTAGTAATAGCATAAAAGTTTTTTATTTTTGTAAGCGTTCTGTTATTTACTATCTTTAATGAAAATTAACGCCCCACATTGGGGCGTCAAAATAAACGTATTTTCAACTGATATTGTGGTTATATTTATTTATCTTATAAAGCTCAACAGGCCTAAAGGCTTAGGGCTGAAAATGTTAACTTTTGATTACAATTGAAGGACCACGGGAAAGAACGATCAGAGTCCATTTTTGGTCGAAATTTAAATATTGGCACCATATTTTAGCTTTTCGTGGAAAGAACCCAAGCATGGTTTCGATTGTCCGATAACGATCACCGCACGTTACAATTAAAAATGTTTTATTTAATTTTCCTGAACCAAAGTATACGAACTAAAACTTTCAAATTGGATTTGGATAAAATGAACAAAATGTGACTCTGATCGTTCTTTCCCGTGGCCCTTCAATTATTATTTACATTTATTTAAATAAGATACATTTAATATTTCTTATAGGTAGTCTTTCCATAAATTTCTTAACCAGTTCCTTGCATTGATTTCTGTCCAATGATTTTTCTTTCCAATTCTCAATATTACTTTTTGTAAGTCGTCATATATGCTGTTTTTGACATATATGTACTTCCCATTAAAGATAGTGAATAATATTAAAACGTCACAAGAAAATAGCTTCAGAACAATATTCTGTTATATCTTTAGCTCCCTGCGCTTGCGTCGTTGTCACAACCGCAACAACAATCTCAGATACAGCAGCAAGTTCCTATGCAGTCTCAACAAAAGCAGCAGCTGCAGTCCCAGCTGCAGTCTTCGCAACAGCAACAACAGAATCAAGTGCAGCCCTCGCAACAGCAGAACCAAATGCAGCCGTCGCAACAGCAGAACCAAATGCAGACCTCGCAACAGCAACAGCAGAACCAAATGCAGCCCTCGCAACAGCAACAGCAGAAGCAAATGCAGCTGCCTCAACAACAGCAACAAGCTGCAAGGCAGCCGTCGCAACAGCAACAGCAGCACCAACAGTCTCCTAGTCCCGCTCAGATGCAACAGAATCAACAAGCTAGAGCCAGAGGATCGCAAGCGAATTATGTAATTCAACCTCCGAAATTGAACCAGAAGCCGGCGAATCAACGGCCTCTACCTGCTTTCGTACCGTCTAGTCACATTCAGAAAATAATAGGTAAGTCAATAATTTTAAATGCCGTGATTTCATTTGTTATATTTTTTTATGTAAAAAAAATCAGGTGATTTATTAGTTTATTAGCAACGATTACAGCAAATACAACTAGATTTTAAAAAAATCATAAAAACCTATGTTCATAAATCCGATTTTGAATTCTAAGATTGGTTTGGTCTATGTAATATGGGGTCTGTAAGTCTGCAGATGGAATTTCGTTAATTTTGTGTTGTTCATTTGGATTGTTGTCTGACTGATCGGACAAGAGATGCAAATTTTTGTTGGGGTGTAAATATTGTCTTTATTCCTCTTGATTTGACGATATTATTGATTTTGACAGAGATTACTTTGATCTTCTTCTTCTTTTTGTGTAGACATGACTCTTTTGTCTGTTTTCAATGTGCCTCCAGTAAGTTGTCATTCCATCGTTTTCGTGGTCGTCCCACTGATCGTCTTCCTGTTGGAGAACGGTCTCTCGCCGTCCTTACTACTCTATTTGTTGTCATTCGATTCGACAACTTTGATGTAAGAAAGAAAAGTGTTCATATGATAAGCGCTTGGATGGAGGCTTGTTCTCAGGAAGAGTGTCCAGCGGATCTACTTGTATCATCACAAAGGAGTATTTATGTAAAAACAAAGGTATTAATGATTGAATGAATTTGTGAAGGTGGGTGATGAGGGTTAGCATGCAAGGAACGGTTGGTATGGGTGGGTTTTCGGTAAACAGAGTGATGAAAACCTTGTAATAAAAAAACTGTACTGATATGGTAATATGCGTGATATTATTGTTGGGAAACGCTCTAAATGCTTCTGTTCTTCCATCGCATGTGTGAAGATAATGTTCAGAGTATATGTTAAACAACAACGGGCATCCTTATCTCATTTTTCTATCTATCGAGATTACCTCTGTCAATCGGTCATCCAATTTAGGCACTGTTCATCATCAGGATCATTTCAGGATCAACTATTAAAAAGTCGATCAATATTAGGTAACTCAAAATCAGGTAGGACAAAATAGCACAATCAAATCTTAGAATTTTAATAATATCAAAGAGGAAAAGACCGCGAGATATTTTTTATTATAGTAGGGGAAGAAGGTATGCTAAATGTGCAGTCACTCAAACCTATTGGGTTGTGAAGAGTACGTCCTAAAACCAAAAAAGTTAAGTAAAAGTTTCCATTTTAGTGGGGACTTTTTAATTTAATTTTCCATTTCCAACAATCGTTTTTTTCCGATTATAGCGCCATCTATCCATAATTCGAAACAATGTCTCGAATAAAAGTTACTTATTTTTACGTAAGGAATCCAAATCTGCAATAAAAAATGGGGGCTCCTATTTAAGATTTTAAAGTAATCCCCCACCCTACCTCCGTGGGGGCTCGTGTTTGGTGCCATTCGATAGATTTTTTAAAAATATTGAATGCGTGTATTTTTCAGTTTTTCGATCTGATGTTCATTTCGCGAAATATCGCGGGGTTTGTATTTAAAATTTTAAATTTACCCCCCACCCCTCTCCGTGGGGAGTCGTGTTTGGTATCGTTCGATAGATTTTTGAAAAATATTGAGCACGTATTTTTTAGTTTTTCGATCTGTCGTTCATTTTGCGAAATATTCGCTTTTTTCTTGTGAAACTTTGTGACTCGCCCATTTCCTTACGCCCCGCTCAAATCATCAGATTTTTTAAATGTACACTGTTTTGCATGTACTTAACTTACCTTATCTTAATCTGACGATTTCGAGTTTTTCTAAGGAGAGAATTTTTGTTTCGGCCCCCCCCTTAACGAACTCCCCTGTATTAAGAGCCAATATATAGTAGAGGTACATTTACAGGGTACAAGGTTTCTCCCTATATGATAATCTGACGCGCTCGAGAACTGCAAAAATCCCTGCTTGGGCCCCCCTACCATTAGTAATTTTAACTTTGTACATTTGAATATTAACATTTTTTTATGTCTTGATATATTTTTTATTTCGTTTTCAGAAGAAACACCACTGAGCGAAGAATTCGCAGATTCTATTAGAATGCTTGTGCTACTAGAAAACGGAGAACAAAGACTCATAACGTTTACGCTACCAAAAGAAGCGTGCACCATTCAAGAAATTTTGGAACAAGTTAACGTTCCTTTCAACCTAGACACCAACATACAAGTCATGGAAACGAACTCTGAAGGCATTAATTATATTGTGACTGTTGGAAATATGGCTAAGACTCGATTTGGGGTAATATTTTAACAATACGATTCGTTTTCTACTTCGATATATTTATGTATTGACTTGTTAATTACAGCTGGACGACTCATCATCGTCGCCACAGGAGGCTACACCCGTACACACACAGGAAGATCAATATCAAGTACAACAGCCTCAAACGCAGGATGCATCCTCAACCACACAGAAAAATCCACCAGAACCACCAAAGTCTCCAGTTCCACCGCCAGTTAAGGAAACCCCTAAGCTTGTTAAAGGTAAGTAAATATTTTTTGAACAGTTATCAAAACGTCTGGGATAATTTCTGTCGTATTTCAGGTATGCTGGCGGTATGTGCGTGTTGTGGCTTCTTGTCGGAGGATTTCAACAAGTGTCAGAGATGTTTTAGGAAGCTACCAGATACAGTGAAAGCCATGCCCGACCCTAGGACCACTGGGAACGCTGGGATCGCTGCGAATCCCGTAGGACAAAAACGGGATATTGCAGCAGTCGCTGTGGCGCAACAACAAAAACACCAAGCGATGCTACAACAGCAGCAGCAACAGGCACAACAGGGGCAACAACAGAAGACTACTTCGGGTAAGTATTCTTTATTTACATTATTTTTTCGTCAAAGTGATATTTTACGTCGAACTCTGTTTCGTCAAAAACGAAACGAGTATTTTCTTTCTGGTCATACCATACTCTGTATTAGAGTACAAAATGACCACGTTTCATATAAGTAATCTGCGACGCATTATTCCTAGCGGAGCTTGGTACTGTGTACCTCGGTTTAACAGATTACTTGATTCATGGTCAAAATTATTTTTCACTCATTACATATTATTATTGTGCCTTGTTGACTATGCTATATAATATTAGATATAACACAATATTATTTTGTGTAGTTTTTACTAACGTGGCAACACTGTGAATCCAGTAATTTCGTAATTTCACTTGGTCCTTTTTTCTTCTCTTTTTAGAATTATTCTTAGAAAGATATTGGCCACATTGGCATGGGATGCGAAATAATTTTAGAAATTTTAAAATATTTTGAATTTTTGCACAATGTAACAGTAAAAATAATTGAGATTCGTCAATTATTAGAACAGTACATTGCAAAAACTTTTAAATTTTCACTTTTTCTGCTAATTCCAACAAAAATTCAACATTTTTAACGCATTTCCTTATATAACTATGATTATCGAAGATGATTTTTCTGATGAGTTTTCAAAATCAAAGTAAATAATTTTGAATTATTTTTTTGCCACTTTTGCTCTTTCTCAGCACCGCACTGCATTCAGATACGCGGATTACCTACCTATCTCTGTTTATGAGATTGCTACGTCAAACGTCAAACGTCAATGTCACAATGTAAATGAAATGGAGGTTCCAACAAAACATCAAAGTGGAACTTGTTTTTAATATTTATTTAAACTCACGTTCATTTAACGCAAAAATAATAAACTTCTTCCGCAAATGTGGCATGTTAATCAAGATAAACTTACTAGACAGAGACAGAGCAGGTATGTTAAAATATTTATAGGTATTTTGGTTTTATATAATGAGCCCATGTTTTTTTTTTGTTGTGAAAAATTTCCTTTGATATATTCTTGGGACTAAAAATTCCAATCAATAAATTGCAAAATTAAAATTAAGGTGAGCATTCCTTGTTAACCTTAAAAAAATGATATTTTTATTGAAGGTTATGATTATCGATTCTGGTTCTGGAATTCGTGGTCATGGGTGTCGAGCGCTTTTTTTTGGTGAGGATAGGAATACTTTTATATTTTTTTAATTTATTTAGAACAAAAACGAATTATTTTGTACTACATATAATTTTAATAATGTAAAATATAATAAATAGATGAAGACATTTAATAGATTTCCGGTTATTATTATTAGCAACAAAGCATTTTTCAAATCAAACAGTTTAGTAGTGTCCCTGATGTTTAAGAATCGGTTCTGAACTAGTTCTGAATCTAGTGTAAATGGTACTTGGTCTCTCAGGTGATTCTGTTTTATGATTTGGCAACTTATAGTCCAGGAAAAAGTTTATTTTATTTTTATTTATCCCAATATATATTTTTTTTCAACAGTATTAGTTAGAAAATAGTAAAGTTACAATAATGCTACAGGCAGCTTATATAATAGAAGAATTTTTATTGTATCAATTTTATTAAAAACAAAATGAAGAAAAACAAGTTTAAATATTTCAAAATAATTTTACAAAAACATTGTTTTTTGCTTATAAACAATTAGAATTTTTAACCATTGTCTATAGGAAAATGATTTTTTCATATTTCGAAAGCTTGCATTTTTTCACTAGTTCTAAAAGAAAAAAAGTTAACCTAGGAAAAAGTTGTGACAAATTTAGTCCCTTTTTTTAATTCCCAGAATCTTTGTTTATAACAATTAATTAGCGTCATTTAAAGATCTAATTAGGAGGTGGAATTAGCGTCATTTGAAAGAAAATACTTAAAAGTTTTAATGTGACAAATTCTAAACAGATTGCCTTTAAACGAAATCGTCCTTTTTATTCTGAAGGTGCCGAGACTGCTTGTCGATCGTTGGCTCTCATGTTGCTCAGCATATTAACAATCATTGTCTTATTTACAGCCGCATGCAATAGCTCAATGCTAGTTTTCCCAAACCAAGAAGTTGTACGGCGACACACACTTCTTTTTCCCATTATTGTACCTTGCATGACAAGGTGAAGTATGTCATATTTTTCTGGGTGACGCATTATATGACCAAAGTATTTAGGCCTTTTAGCCCTGTTCACTACTTTACAACTTTCATTCAAACGTTGCAAAACCCTTTCGTTTGTGACTCTTTCTACCCAATTCATCTTCAGAATACGGCGGTAGACCCACATCTCACATGCTTGTAGGTTCTTCAAAAACGGTTCTGTCAGGGTCCATGCTTCAACCCCAATATTATAAAACTTGTTCTTGCTTTGGCAATTCTACCTTTATTTCTGTACTAGGGTTCTAGGATTCATTAGAGTACCCAGATATACAAGATAACTTACGCGTTCAATTGAGTCATTACCAATTGTTACATTAGTTATATTTACTGTTACCTGTTTACTAATAACCATAAACTTTGTTTTTCTTGCGTTGAGTTTGAGTCCATATATCACACAGATCGCCCCCATTCGGTTCAATAATGTTTGAAGATGTTCAATTGATCCTGTCACTAACAAGGTGTCACCTGTGTGTCTGATATTGTTCGTAAGCACGCCATTAGTGATTATGCCCTCTTTTGTGTTTTCCAACACTTATTTAAGATCCCTTCAGCGTAAAGATTAAACAACATTGGTGACAATATACAGCCATGTCGAACTCCATGCTTGATTTTTACTTCTTCAGAGCACTGATTCCCAACCCTAACACATCCAGCCTGGCCTCAATACAAATTTGCGATGATTCTAAGGTCCTTACCGTCCAGACCGGAAGTCTTGAGAATATGTAGCATTTTTTCATGGGAACTTTATCAAAAGCCTTTTCAAAATCAATCGTGCACATTAAAACGTCGTGATTTACATCTCTCCAACTTTGGATTAAATCCTAGGTTGCAAATAGTGCATCACGGGTTCCAAGGCCACAGCGAAAACCGAATTGACTACTTGAGACTCTCATTCTCTATTCTGAGAAAAATTTCCAATACATGACTCATTAGGCTGATGGTACGATAGTCGCTGCATTTTGGGCTCTGTTTTTTGGTAGTACAACAAATGAGGATTTAAGCCAATCTTTAGGAATTTTTCCGCTTTCGTAGATTAACCCTTGTAAGGCGATTCTTACATAAACGACGGTGCGGGGTGCAATTGCACCCCATCTGTATGTCCATTTTTTTATATGTGAACGTCGGGGAAATTGATTTGAAAGATAATTACGACTTATTTATTATACATACTATAAAACATAATTTTACAAAAAAAGTACTCATTTCTTCTTAAAAAAAATTATTATCGTTGCAAGACAAACACATGAAATTTTTCACAGAGTGAGCAACACAAAGTTTTTACACATAATACAGTTATGCCGGGACTTTCGGTCTTTTTTCTCTGACATCAGTAACACAGACCTTGTCCCGTAGCTCTGTTAGCTCCAGGTGGAACACTAGAAACGTCCAATTCAGGATATGAAATTTTCATCATTTGCACCCTACAGTCATTTTTCCAAAAAAGGACGTAAACGCAAAGAGTTTTAAATGCTGTAATGAGTGGAATGCGTTTAGAATTGAATTTAATGCGAATAAAAAATGGACAAAAATCAAAAAAAATATTAAAAAAGATAGGTGAGAAAAACGAGGTCTGGGGTGCAGCTGCACCCCGCACCTCCTTACGAGGGGTAAGTGGAATAATTTCGTAGGTATCTTAATGCCCTTGGCACCTAAAAGCTTTAATGTTTCTACGTAAAATCGTCCACTGAGCTTCAAAATGTGTTCTCGAAATCGGCCGGCTTTGAAACTCATGGGAGCGATGGAGGAGAAGGAGCTGTTAACTGTATTTCTGGTTCTTGTTTCTTTTTTTTTTAATTTGTATTTACTTTTTGCGCACATTACGAATATGCAATATTTAAATAAATAAATTGTAAAAAAACCATATAATGTATTTTTTTTGTAATATTTGAGGTCATTTTTATTTTAAAACATAATTATTCTTGATTAATATATACAACACAATAGTGATACCGACTGTGCTCTATGCAAGTGAATACTGGACAATTTTGAAAAAACCTAAGAGCAGAATAAATGCAATGGAGATGATACATTTAAGAAGGATAGTTGGAAAGACAAAATGGGATAGATTAAGCAACGAAACTATTAGAAGAATGGCCAACCATGAACCAATAATGAATAAACTAAAAAAGAGACAAATTAATTGGTATGGGCATTTGATGAGGATGCAACCCATCAGAATTACGAGAAAAGTCCACGAAGCAAGGAACATTGTAAAAAGAAAAAGAGGCAGACCAAGAAAAAAAATGTATACAGCAAATAGTAGAGGCGGGAAAAGTTAAAGGAAAATTACTCGAGGAATTAAAAATAATGGCAGAAAACAGAAAAGAATGGAAGAGATAAGTGAATGTAAATTAAAATAGCGATCCCAAATCCGACACCCTGATAGGATACAAGGAAGGGGAGAAAGAAAGAAAGATTAATATATACTTCTTCAAATATTATCGTCGTAAGTAATTTATTTATAATAGATTTTATGAAAAGAAAAAACAAATTGTCCTATTCAATTATTTCTAAAAATAGTATTGGTTTATGTATTGCTTTGAAAATTTTCTCTTCTTCAAGTGCCATCTCCGCGACGGAGGTCGGCAATCATCATAGCTATTCGTATTTTAGAGGCGGCTGCTCTAAAAAGTTCATTTGATGTACATCCGTACCACTCTCTCTGGTTGCGCAGCCACGATATTCTGCATCTCCCTATGCTTCTTTTTCCTTGAATCTTTCCCTGCATAATGAGTTGGAGCAAGTTGTATCTCTCTGCTTTGGAAATAAAAAAATCTTAAATAAACTACTATTAGATGAGTGAAAACTGTGGAATTTATTGCTTTAGTGTATTTTTGTGTTGTTTCAGCCGCTCCTGCACCAAAAGTGCCATCTCCCCAAAAGAGAAAAGCGACCAGATCTAAAACACTTGAAGACAGCGTCCACGTCATCAGCTCCGATGAAGAAGAAGAAGAATCTCCTAAACTTGTAAGTTACGAGTATATTAAACTAATTTTATTTGTTGTAATAAAGATGAGAATTCTTTAATCTACAGTTTAGAGATTATACAGCTTTCTTTATTTTCTGTTGTTTCTTGTTGAAGCATAATGTTTCGCTTTTTCTGTCTGTCTTCTAGTTTTTCTTGACATTCTCTGTCAAACCATTTCGTTGTTCTCGTCCTGCTTTTTCCTATTATTCGTTCTGCTGTCTCTGTAATTGATTTTTCCATTTATTGCCACAGCTGTTTGACATCATTGCTCTGGTCTAATATATTTAGATGTTTCATTTTCTGTACATAATTTTCTAGGATTTCCTCATTTTGAATTTTCTCGATGTTCAATTGTAGCAATGCTTTATTCGTTTTAAGTTTCTGTGATATTCTCAATCTGATTTTTGCCCTCACTAGGTAATGGTGTGTATCTCCATCTACTCCTCTGAGGCAACTTACGTCCAGAACATCACTTTCATGTCTAGCATCGACAATTATGTGGTCAATTTGGTTCCTTGTGGAATTGTCAGTAGAGACCAAGTCTGTTTGACCATGAATGTTTTTATGTTGGAACATAGTAGACTTTACAAGCATATTGTTAGCCGATGCTAGCTCTACGAGTCTTTCTCCATTATCATTAAGATATAGTGGAGACTGTGTTGTCCTATTGTCGGTTTTAGGTGAGGTTCTTTGCCAATTTTTGAGTTGAATCTTCTCCACATTTGTTTGGGGATTCTCTTTAGCGCTTTTTCGAACGCTTGCAGTGGTCATCTTTGACTGTTTCCTCTTTTATTGTCATTTATTATCCTCTTATTCTTATATCAGAACGTGTGCGGATGTAATTGAGATATTGTACCATTTTTCTTTTAGTTTAATAGAACACTTATCTCACTGACGGGCCTAAAACTCACAACACTGTTAGTATTCTTTGACATGTATTATATGTATTTTACTTGTTACAGAGTGAAAACCTTTTGCAGAAACTGGGCAATTCTGTAACTATCAGTCCGAAATCTAAGGAACCGTCACTGGCAGACATTCAAAGACATTTATCCAAAAATGATAGTATGTATATCTTTCTTTATTTACTAGCTTTTTAATCTTTTCATTCACACATATTTTTAATAAAATCGAATTGTAAATACTATTGTAACAAATTTTTTATAGGTCCGACTAAATCGATAGCTGAAAAAGAAATCATCCGGACAAAAGTACATTGCAGAACCGTTCGTATTGGCTCATACAGATGTATTCCTTTAGAAGATGTAAGTGGCACGAGTATTCACTTAATATTTCAGTTAATTTGTATGATACTTCTTAGAAACAACGCCCTGCCTTTTTTTTTCAGATCGTGATAGATTCGGAAGCGGTAACCATAAAGGTTCCGCATCCGCACAAGGAAAAAGGCGTAAAGACAATAACGTTCGCGAAATGTGACACCGTCAAAGTATTGGTCAGCTTCAACAGTTCCTTGCCTGTGATCTTCTACTACCTGAATCCGTCAGCAGCCTCCCAAGTACGGACAGTGCTGGATATGATGACAGACAGTGACTATTACTATGATCCGTTGTCCCTAGAAGACGAGGTTCATCGTCGATTGACCTTATTACCGGACGATCTTTCGGAAGAGAATAAGAACGCGTTTCAAACGATCTACAGCCAGCCTGCTAGTATTTTTGAGGAGTTAAACATCAAGGAGGCCAATGACATTTTGATTAAGACTTGTCCCAAGGATGTGGCCCGACCAACTCCCGGTTTTGGGTAAGTCAGTCATTCTATTATTATTGTTGCGAATAGGTAATTTTTATTAATGTATATGTATTGATTTATTCACGTCGCTCTTTTTTTTCCCGTGCCGCGTCTCCTTAGAAAATCTGCTTTGAGTAGGTAATGTCAACTAGTACATTCTTCGACGGTTTTTGCGGTAAATTTTAAAGAACCGCTTGGATTGACATGAAATTTGGCATACGCATAGCTTACATGTCAAAGAAAAAAGTGATATTGTGCCGATGTGTGCTTTTGCTCTGGAGGTGGGTACCACCCCTTCTCGGGAAATATTTAACGTCAAAATAACCTCAGAAATCGATAGACATTTCAATTCTGAGTAAAAAATGTTATATACGACTTTTTCGGTAAATTGATATTTAGCAAGTTATTCAGGATTGAAATTGATGATTTTCTACATGAAAAGTTCATGTTTTTGAGTGGATTTTCAAAAATAACTCGAAAATTATGCATTTTTACGAAAAAGTCATTAGAATCAAAAAGAAACCTTTTAAATTAATGAATTGAGTGGTGTTCTTTAAATTATTATAGCAATAACACTAATTAAGTTACACCCTACTTAAAATCGGGGTTTTTTCGAATCAACCTTGATTCAAACATTTTATCATTAAAGAACGCAAGAAATAGAGGTTTTTGGAAAAAAATATAGAGGCATCTTTTAAAGACTTTACTCATACCTTTAAAAGGTGCTACGATAGAAGTGATTTGGATAAAAAATGGCCGAGTTATTAAACAAACAAAACGATTTTGTCGTTGAAAAAACAAAAAAATAATTTCTTAAATCGGTGAATTTTCCACAAAAATAAAAATTAACATTATTCCATATACATTTAGCTTTATTTATAAACTGACTACGTGTTCTGAGATTTAAACCGGTTTAAAGTTCTTAGATTTAAAAAAAAAACTTTAATAATAAATTATTTTTTCTAACAATAAAACACTGAAAACGTTTGTTTTCTATACTTCCACAAAATTTATTATATCTAAGTGACTACAGCTGTTTCGGCGGAGTGCCTTTCTCAAGTAATATAGTTTACAATGTGTTTGCCTTTTTAATCTTCAACTGAAGAGGTTGAGGAGTGGGGAGCTATTTGTCTCGAGTTGGTCATTCAGAATTATATCTGTATTTTTCAGTTTATTAATTTCCATAGATTCTAAAAAAGATAGCTTAAGGCCTTTATTTTGAATATGTAGAATTTGAAACTCTTCATTGAAAGAATGATTATGATCTAGAAGGTGAAGTGCGTATGTAGAAGTGTCTGTTTTTCTATTGTTGAATGCCCTTTTGTGTTCTGCTATCCGTTTGTCAAAAGTTCTGCCAGTTTGACCGATGTACGTTTTCGGACAGTCACCACAAGTTAGTTTGTACACACCACTCTGTAGTTGCTTTCTCTTTCGGCTTTTATTGTTCTTAATATATTTGCTTAAGTTGTTGTTAGTTCTGAAAGCTGGTGTTATTCCTTTCTTTTTTATGTATCTGGCTATTGTTGTTGTTATCTTGCCAGTATATGTGAGAGAGCAGAAGGTACTGGGTTCTTTCTGTGGTGGTGGATACACTAATTTCAGGGCTTTCTTGTGGAGTTTTTGGTTTAAAATTTTGTTAACTGTTTGTTCGTTATAGCCGTTGTTTACTGCTATTTGTTTAATGATGTTTAGTTCTATTTCGAAGTTATTTTTTGTCATGGGAATTTCTGTCAGTCTATGTATCATGCTATGGTAGGCTGCTAATTTGTGTTGTGTAGGATGGGATGATGAATTGTGTATAGCTGTGTCAGTATGGGTAGGTTTATGATATACGGAGAACTCATGTTTGTTGTGTAGTCTGGAAATCGTTACATCTAGAAAGTTTTCCAGACTACACAACAAACATGAGTTCTCCGTATATCATAAACCTACCCATACTGACACAACTATACACAATTCATCATCCCATCCTACACAACACAAATTAGCAGCCTACCATAGCATGATACATAGACTGACAGAAATTCCCATGACAAAAAATAACTTCGAAATAGAACTAAACATCATTAAACAAATAGCAGTAAACAACGGCTATAACGAACAAACAGTTAACAAAATTTTAAACCAAAAACTCCACAAGAAAGCCCTGAAATTAGTGTATCCACCACCACAGAAAGAACCCAGTACCTTCTGCTCTCTCACATATACTGGCAAGATAACAACAACAATAGCCAGATACATAAAAAAGAAAGGAATAACACCAGCTTTCAGAACTAACAACAACTTAAGCAAATATATTAAGAACAATAAAAGCCGAAAGAGAAAGCAACTACAGAGTGGTGTGTACAAACTAACTTGTGGTGACTGTCCGAAAACGTACATCGGTCAAACTGGCAGAACTTTTGACAAACGGATAGCAGAACACAAAAGGGCATTCAACAATAGAAAAACAGACACTTCTACATACGCACTTCACCTTCTAGATCATAATCATTCTTTCAATGAAGAGTTTCAAATTCTACATATTCAAAATAAAGGCCTTAAGCTATCTTTTTTAGAATCTATGGAAATTAATAAACTGAAAAATACAGATATAATTCTGAATGACCAACTCGAGACAAGTAGCTCCCCACTCCTCAACCTCTTCAGTTGAAGATTAAAAAGGCAAACACATTGTAAACTATATTACTTGAGAAAGGCACTCCGCCGAAACAGCTGTAGTCACTTAGATATAATAAATTTTGTGGAAGTATAGAAAACAAACGTTTTCAGTGTTTTATTGTTAGATAAAATGAACTTCCATCAAGTAACGGTCGAATCCATCAATTAAATTATTTTTTGATATTTTATAAATTTTTTCCATTTTTTCAAAATTACTTGAAAAATAAAAGAAATTTGAAAAATATATGTGAATACTAAAATGTAGTATTTTTTATACTGAAACTTTTTCAGTTTTTTCAATGTCTCTGTGATAAAAACTGAGTGAGATATTTATATTTTAAATTTGCACGTAAGTGTGAGAAGCAGTTTTATAAGCTCTTTGAATCGCATGCTTTAAAAATCAAAGACCTCCAGAAAGTCCAACTTTTGAGAACTTTTATCACTTACAATTCCCGACGAAAAAATCTTTGAAACAATGAAATATCTTGAAAATTACAGAAGTTATCGTTAAAAAACCGTTAAGCTGTTAAACTTTCAGCTTGCTATTAATCAATTTTTTTCGCGGTACGCGGCATCAAGGTCTATAAGTAAAGTAACTTGTGAAGCGATAACGATTAATTTCAAAAGGGACCAACCTTATTTTGAGCGTAATTTGCTTACATTTAATGCTAAAAATAAAAAAATAAAAAAACAAAAAAAAATAAAACTTTCTTAAAAACTTCTGATAAATTTTCCCTAAAGAGTGCTTCATTTTTTGGATATTTCACGTCGAAATGTTCGATTTGGAATTTCACGAATAATAAACCTACTTTACATTAGCTACAACTGTGGTTCTACTAGCTCTCCAAACTTCATACATACACAGATTTTTTTAGATTTCATAATCTATATATCTGCTCGGAATATTTTTTCGATAAAATACTTACTTTTTCAGTTATTTACGAAGAACCGTCTAACCGTCTCATTTGTTGAAAAATGAACATATTCACTCGCAAATAACTCGAAAAGTATTAACTTAGTGAAAAAACTCTATAGAACAAAAGTTGCTTAAAAGTAATCAGTTTATCAATTTCCGGACTTATTTTGGACCTATATTTTTCACCCCTGTGAAGGGGTAAGCACACATCGGTACTATATCACTTTTTTTCTTTGACTTATTAGCTAAGTGAATGTCAAATTTCATGTCAACCCAAGCGGTTGTTTAATATTCATTTGCAATATTTTACCGTGAGTGAATGATCTAATAAATGTCTTTGTAGTGTAGGGGTAGTTTATTAGGGTTGAAAATATTAAATACTTAATACACTAAATTACGAACATAAAATAAAGTTTAAATCACTACAAAATGCATCATTACCTAATTTAGAGTTACAAATTATTTTTTTATACAAATTCTTATTTAGAGGGTAGTTTTTAAGGGTTTAAAATTATAAAATACGTTTCAATATAAGAAACAATCAAATTCCTATATTAAGCATACTATTTAACATACCTACACTTAATTTAGATTTAAATACCGCTTATATATATGCTGTTTTTATTTTTTTGGTAAAAAGGGTAGCTTTCACCCTTTAAAAATAAAAAGCACACATTGTAGTCATATCACTTTTGAAGAGGAGGGCAAGATGAGCTTATTTGCAAAATTTTATCTAAATCGGGGCGGTTCTTTAGAATTTAGAGGTTTTGCAATATTTTACTGTTAAAGAACGTACTAAACTGCGGTATGCGGCAAAATAAACAGTACTGAAATGTGTGCCTCAAAATTGTATGCGTCATGCACCGAAACGTACTGAGTGGTTCCAGAACGTCGTTAGAACGTATGTGAATGTCGTGTTAATGTTGGGTGCTAGAAAAAGGTCGCGAAAACGATCCAATCTTAAAATCAAAAATGGTTGCAGCAGGATCGGTCAACTTGTCACATAGCCAGGAAGTCTTTTCGTATAGTGCGCGATCATTTTGGGAGATATCCACTTATACGCCAGTAAATGGGAGCAAGAACAGGTTATTACCTCCGAATTCTATCCTACTGCATGGATTTTAATGAAATTTTGGGCCTAGCCTCTACTTATCTCCTAATTCAAAGTTTACCCTATGCCAATGTGTGCTTTTATCTTGGGGGTGGAAAATTTTTGGTTAAAATTACGACGGAATTCGCTAGAGAACCTAATTATAAGCAAAAACTGTTCTATAATTTTTTTTTTGAAAACTCAATACCTTTTGAGATATTCGTGGTTGAAAATTGGCCATTTTCATTGAAACATAATACCTTTTCCAACGGTTTTTTGCGAATACCTTAAAAAATATGCATCTAACTAAAAAAACTACATTAAACATTTTTGTCGGTTATAAAAAAAAACAAAGAAACGCTTGCCTTCATAAATCTTCTAGTTATAATACAAAAAGAGATAATGTAGGTGAAAATAGTTTGTTTTTTGGTACATTCTCAAATTGGAGTATTAAACTTGAAATAACAGAGAAACGGTCGATTTTAGGTGTATACTACTAATAGTGCTTGAAAAGACTTTTAAAATGAGCTGTATTAAAGGTCCATTACGTTAAAACTACAAGAATCTACAGGTCGAGCAAGTCTCGTAAATTTCACGATTGCGAGCCACGCTTCACGCAACCGTGTTTGCGTACTTGTGTTTCGAGTTGCGTGGTCGTGCGGAGTTATATTTACCAATTCGCGCAATCGTACTTGAGACGCTGTATCAGGTGAGGTGTTTGAAAATTTGTGTAACTTGATTCTGTGGTTAAACTTTTGTTTTATTTTTTTTTCGCAGAAAATTTTTAGATGAAGTAATTGTATGATGAAGATAACACAGAAAATACAAGAGGGCAGCATACTTTGCAAAACAACTGTTACAATTTGAAATCAACAAGTTGTTGTCTTGCAGGTAAAAAAAGTGACTTTTTAAAAAAATTATATCTTGGAAACTAAAAATTATTTTTATTTATAATTGAAACATGTAAAAGTATAGTACTCTCAAAAAAATTTCAGCCAAAAATATTCATTTTTGTAGAGTTGACTGCAATTTTTCGACAACAGCCCTTTTTTGTGGTGAGCAGCATAACAAGTCCAGTCTCATCTGAAATCAAAGTTTCTTGTAGTTTATACCTCTGGCTAGTGAATGAACAAATGATTTTTTATTAGATGAGGTAATTTTTGTTTTATAAAAAAAAACTACTTTAAAAATGAGAAAAATTGGGGTCAAAAATGTGTTTAAACTTATGTAAAATCTTCAAATTTCATTTTTTTTAATTCCTTCGTTCATATTCTAGCCAGAGGTATAAACTACAAGAAACTTTTTGATTTCAGATGAGACTGGACTTAGTTATGCTGCCAACGCAAAAAAAACTTAAACTCTACAAAAATGAATATTTTTGGCTGAAACTTTTTTTGAGACTACCTTAAGTACTATACTTTTACATGTTCCAATTATAAATAAAAATAAATTTTAGTTTTCGAGATATATTTTTTTTAAAAAGTCACTTTTTTTACCCACAAGACCTATGTAACCCCTTAAAAAAATGTTTCAAAGAATATGTTTGATGGCCAAGATGCATACATATATTTAGAAGGAAAGTTCCTGATTTCTGTAGTATAATACATAATACCAAAGAGGAAGTAGCCCTAAGCGCCGGACTCCACTTGCGATTTGTAGTTGTGAAGATTGAACACATTCTTTCAAATAGAAGTCAATCCATGATTATTTAGTCACAAATGGATTGACTTGTATTTGAAACAATGTGTTCAATCTTCCTGATTACAAATCGCAAGTGGAGTGCGGCGGTAATAACACCAAAATATTCCATATAGGTCCATAGAAGGTACACAGACATTGAAAAATTCCTGGAATATCCCCGAAAACATGTTCCCTGAACATCCCAGGAAAATCCTGTGTCAGCATTTTAAACATTACCTGAATGTCTTATTGGAACATTCCATGAATGTCCACGAATGTTCTCTGGACATTCAAAATATATTTTGTAGACATTCCCTGGATATACCAGAAATACAGTGATGAGCGCTCTAATAACCGGCAAAATAGCACAAAAGATGTATTAAGTAGTGAGATAAAAAGACATGAAACTAGTCGAGCTGGGAAATTTAGCGATATTAACTTATACATTTAGATTGTATTGATTGTGTACCACCTTCAGACATATCAGACGAGTTTGGAAACTACCACTGTCACAGTGACAGTTTTAGTTGACATACTCCTCCGATATGTGTAAAGGTGGGATCAATATAACGTAAATTTAAAGGTTAATTTCGCTAAATTTCCCAGCTCGACTAGTTTCATTTCTTTTTATCTCACAACTAAATATGTTGCCCATATTTTGCCGGTTATTAGGGCACTCATCACTGTACATCCTTAATCCTTGCTGATGTGACAATACCTCCTATCTGTTTTTTCATGAGTTTTGTATGAGAGATGGAAAAACATGTTTTAAGGTCACCTCCTGTGTTCATATGTAAGTTTTGACTTGTTTTGTAGTTCATAGATAGTTTAATTTACTACAAAACAAATATCATATGAAAACAGGAGGTGACCCTAAGACAAGTTTTTAGTCTCTCTTACAAAACTCATGAAAAAAACAGATAGGATGTATTATTACATCACTGACGATATGTGGCCATACCAAATAATACATCCTTGATAAATATAAACATTTTTATTGAACAAAATCTTTTCATACATTTTTTAATGCAATTTACTGATATTCCTAAATATTTCAAAAAAATGTATCACATTTGCTTTGTAAACCTTTCTTTTGCCTTTCGTAGCCACATATTCCGTTTCCTTCCTGGTTTTTTGTAGACCACTTCTCTCAGCTGATTCTAAAAAAAAATAAAATAAATGGTAATTTTTCTATCCTTTACAATTAACAATCAGAAGAAATATTATTTACAGATAATGATATGCATAATAATAATAGGTTTGTTTTAGCATCAGTTTCAAACAGTTTGAAATCATCAGCGAATAGTGGACCAGCGCGAGTAGAGGGGATCGCACTGGTGACTGTATTATGTTCTTTTACCGACCAACTGTTTGCTGACGGTTTTTGACTAGTTTGACTGTTTGCTAGAATAAACCTAATAATAATGAATATTTTGTATTTTGACAATGACATCTGATGTGGAAGTCAAAACATTAATAAAATTATTTTTTCAAGTTAACTTTCACATGCGCGTCTTAAAATTGTACTTTTAATACTTATATCATGAATAACTATTAAAACTATCTTAAGAGGTAACAGTATCGATCAACAGGTAGCGTAAAGGTGTTCCAAGATTGCGGCTGTAATTTTGAATATTTTTTCGAGATATTTGGCACACATATTCTTAATATAATAAAGAATGGTGGTACAGAGCCCAATTTGAAAAATATATTAATATGTGGAAATTACTTTGTAATTAAATACAATATAAAAAAACGAGCTTGTACCGCCATTAAGAAGAACAAAAAAATACACTTTCTTCAAATACAACTTTTTTATCCGATTTTGTGTTATTTTGGAACTACTAAAATTTTTTATTTCATTAGTAGTTCCAAAATTACACAAAATCTAGGCATCGGATAAAAAAGTTTATTTGAAGAAAGTGTATTTTTTTGTTCTTCTTAATGGCGGTACAGGCTCTTTTTTAAATATTGTATAATTACAGAGTAATTTCCACATATTAATATATTTTTCAAATTGGGCTCTGTACCGCCATTCTTTATTATTTTACGAATACGTGTGCCAAATACCTCGAAAAAATATTCAAAATTACAGTGGCAATCTTGGAACACGTTTTGGCTACCTGTTGATCGCTACTGTATTAACTTAAAACATTGTAATTTGCTAAACCAGTATATTTTACTCTACTACTACTCTACTAGCTACCTCATTTTCCACTGTTTGTAAAGACTTGTTTACATGGGTAGAGTTTTGAGGAGAGTAGAGTAGCGGTAGTACTCTACCAAAAATGGCTTGATACCATTCACATGAGGAGAGTACAAGTATAGTACTGATGCTAGTATAGTGAAACCGATTTTTGTATTTTTAAACACTCTTGATTATAAGTGCACCTTAAATTCTTAATTTTTTGCTTAAGCTCGTTTACTCCAAAGCCTCCTTTGCCATTCTTTCGACGATTTCATCCTCCGCAGCTTGCTGCAAACTTTTATTTCTGTAGTATACACTACCTAAATTCCATAAACACTGGTATTCGCCGTATTATAGCTCTACAAGTTTTAAAGTTTCATCTTCGGTGAACTTCATTTTCACTATTTACACAAAACACAATTCCAGCCAGAATGACAGCGCCCCCATGTACTCTCCTACCTACTCTATTCTGCCATAATTGAGTGTGTTCCATGGGTAGAGTGTGCAGCCGAGTAGACATTTTGGCAGTAGTGGTGGTCATAGAGTAGTTACTTTGCCATAGGTTGCTAGTCACTCTACTTTAACTCCAACTATACACTCTACCAGCTATTCTACTGTGCTGAGCATTTTTACAGGTAGAGTTACTCTACTCTATCAAGTACTTGCATCATTACTCTACCCGTGTAAACAAGTCTTAAATCTACTGAATGAAAATCTACTTAATCTTAATCTACTCTTAATGAAAAATGTCTAAAATCATTTACCCACCTAGTATTATTGTAGAATTTAAGACAGTCCAGTGCCTTATAAATAATTTCAATATGAATATTTTTTCCTTTAATTCTCCTTTGATAGCACTCCATTTTAGATTTTGGGGAACTTATTTCATTGTGTTTATAGCCCATATTTATTGAAGGAACCCAATCTGGAGATTGTTATTATCGATTAAGTCGGCTGGTTTTCCTATTTTCCTATAAGATTAAAATGTTAACATCTTCAAAAATCGTTACTGTTGTAATTGTAACTTACCAGATATAAAATGATTACAGCAGACAGGACAGGAAAATTTTCATTTCGCTAGTAAAACCTGTACATTGTATTGCATTTAACCATTGTTGTCTCTCAGATACCTTATTTAGTTCAGTTTAAAAGTGAACTTTATCTTGACTTTATCACAATTACTTTGCATTTCACACTTCAAAACACAACACCAATGAAGCATATTATCTTTCTAAATTAATACTTCCAGAGAAAATGTTAAATTAATCTTTGTACAACACAAAATTACAAAGAAATACAACTAAAATTATCTAAAACTCATGAAGAACAGATAGAATAAGATTTATCTTTTACACCCAGTAGCCATATTGAGAATAGTATATTATTATCAGTAGAAAGGATTACATTTAAATTTGGTAAATATAACTCCGCACGACCACGCAACTCGAAACACAAGTACGCAAACACGGTTGCGTGAAGCGTGGCTCGCAATCGCGAAATTTACGAGACTTGCTCGACCTGTAGATTCTTGTGTTAAAACTAAGCGAAATATGCTGCAAACAAAATTGACAACTAATGTATTTTAAGAAAAAATGAGAAGTAATTTTAACCCCTATCCACCAAAATGTAAATGCATCGTTTTCCTTCTACAATACCTTTTATTATAGCGTTATTTCTATGTCTACACAGTTGGACGGGTTTAAAATGAATGGTTTTTGAAAAAAAGATCAAATTATAGAGCGCATTTTTAAAATTTCTTAAAAATCATCCTTTTTCTCCATGTAACTTGAAAATGATAAGAGATACAGTAATGAAAAATAAAAAGGAAATTTTTATCTATAAAAGCCCAAAATTTTTGTGTGGTATTTTTTTTAGTATCTCTTATCTTTTTCGAGTTAAATGGAGAGAAAGGAAAATTTTTAAGAAAATTTGAAAATGCGCTCTATAATTTGACCTTATTTTTTTCAAAACCCATTCATTTTAATCCAGTCCAACTTTTTGAACATAGAAATAACACTATAATAAAAAGTATTGTAGAAGGAAAACGATGTATTTAAATTCTGATGGATGAGGGGTTAAATATACTTCTCATTTCTTCTTAAAATACATTAGTCATCAACTTTTTTGCAGAATATCTCGCTTAGTTTGCATGTAATCGACATTTAGTATTGCTCATTTTAAAGGTCTTTCCAACACCACAAAAGTTATTAGTATCATTATACACCTAAAATCGACAGTTTCTCTTTAATTTCAAGTTGAATACATCGATTTGAGCATGCAGCAAAAAAACAAACTCTTCTTACCTACCATATCCCTCTTTGTATTTTAACTAGAAGATTTATGAAGGAACGAATGTCTTTGTTTTTTTTATAACCTATAGAAATATTTTATAAAGTTTTTTTGTTAGATGAACATTTTTTAAGGGATTTGCAAAAATCCGTCCGAAAAGGTGTCATTTTTAAATGAAAATGGCCATTTTTCAACCACGAATAACTCAAAAGTATTGAGTTTTCAAAAAATAATGTAAGAACAGTTTTTGCTTAAAATTAGGTTCTCTAGCCTCTTCCGTGGCTATTTTAACCAAAATATTTTTCACCCCCGAGAAGGGATGGGAACCACCCCAAGATAAAAGCGCACATCGGCATAGGGTAGACTTTGTTTCTTGAGCTATCCCTACTTACTGTGAAAATATGAAGTAAATCGATGTAGTAGGATGGAATTCGGAGCCAAATACCCTCATTGATTGACTGCCCTATTACCAGACCTAACTCCACCTGATGCGTAGATATGGGGAATGCTGAAGGAGGCAGACCCATCCACCGTCTAACATTGCGGAATTGCGGACTAGAATTAAAGATTTTTTCTTGCCAGAGGGCATCTTTAATATCTGTTTTATCGGGAACGTTGTCCTGAATAATGTTTGCGAGGCTATATCATAAATGTATTATACTAAATATATAAATAATCATAAACATTTCAATATTCATTTCAGTACTGTTTATTTTGCAACCTACTGTATCTCATCTGTTGTTTCGTTGATTTTTTCATTGTCTTGAAATACTATCGCGATTTCACAGTTGTCTATAATCAGGCATTTATGGATGTATACAAACTAAAAGCCAAAGACCAACAAGATGTGTACATGTGCATATTTTCCCATACTACAGTACAAGCCCCAGGGGTCCTAGGATTCAATATTCTTGACTAGATTTTTCCACTTTTTCATTTCTTCTATGCTGATCCGGGCGGCATCAAACCACTTTCTTCGTGGTCTCCCTCTTCTTTTTTCCCCTTGTTTTCGTTCTTACATAACTTTTAGGACGTTTAGGACTCTCTCTGTCCTGATTTTCTGTGTTATTTTGGGTCTGTTATATATAGTCCGTCCGCTATAACTTTTCCCATGCGGTACGATTCATTTTCAATCAAATTAAGTCAAAACATAAATTGAAACGAACGTCGATGTGTATATACATTTTGTATACATACTATATACTACACACATCGGCGTACGTTTCACTTTCTGTTTTGACCTAATTTGATTGAAAATGAATCGTACCGCATGGGAAAAGTTATAGCGGACAGACTATATCTCCAGTAGCTCCTGGTTTGTTGTTCTGCGCCATTCCTTGTTAGCGTCCTTTATACCACCAAAAACTGTTCTCAATAGTTCCTCCCTCAAATCTCTACTTCTGTTTTAATCTACTATTAATTGACGTTTGACGTTAAGCTAATTTGAAAGACTACCTTTTGTCATGACAGTTTCTCTGGTATTCCTAGTTATCTCATTGCTTCATATAGTCAGTTTCATGAGTTGGAATCTAAGGGTAAGAACAGAACAAGTAAGTGGAGGTGGAGGTGGAGGTCGCGGTCGATGTAGACATCCATGTAAAACAAACACATTGTAGTGAATGAAAGAGAACAGAGCAGGCAAGTCGCGGTGGAGGTTTAGCGCAATGCCATTCAGGAGGTTTACATCGATGCTTTTGAAAATAAAATGAGTTTGTTTTATATGGATGTCTACTGCGCGGCCTACAAGGATGTTTCATTACCTGCGCTATCTGAGTTGATACTTTTTATATAATCCTTTTTTGTGTTCAGTTTATTTTTGAATTTCTTCAAATTTCATTAAACTACTTCACTTGAGAGTGATTCTAGCTCGACTGACAGCGCAAGTGACCTCCTTGCTATGTGCTGTCGACATCGACCGCGACCTAACTAGTGGCATCCACCTCGACCCACTTGTTCTGTTCTTACCCTTAGGCCTGTTTAAAATCAATAAAGAGCATATGCAAACCTAGATTTTGTTCATAAACTGTTGTTTTGTAATAATTTTAGCATAAAATACTCTGCCCATCTGTTTAATTTTTCTGTCTTGTTTACTGGTAACATATGGGCCATTCCACGAACATACGCCTGTTTTGGATTACTTCGACAACGAATATTTTACTGTGCAACATAAGAAGTACGAAAGTAAATGGCGCTAATAATTATTCCAATAAACAACAATGTAATTTGCAATGGGCAATAGAGAGATAAAAATACTCTGTTACGCTGATGACACCGTGTCAGTAGCAGAGTGCGAAGACGACCTACAAAGATTATTGCACGAGTTCAACATTAACGCAAAAGAAATTAATATGAAAATATCAGTCCAAAAAACAAAAAGCTTAGTAATTGCCAAAGAACCAATAAGATGCAAATTGGAGTTAGACAATCAAATTATACAACAAGTAATGACTTTCAAATATCTGGGAATTAATCTATCAGCCGACAACAATATCGAAGAAGAGGTAAAATACCAAATAGTTAAAGCCAGTAGAACGGCCGGGTGCCTAAACGACACAATTTGGAAAAACAAACACCTAAGATTGGAAACAAAGGCCCGAATATATAAGTCAGTTATTAGGCCGTTATGACTTACACGGCCGAAACAAGACCAGATACAAGCAAAACACGAAGACATCTGGAAACCAACGAAATGAAGATCTTAAGAAGGATTGCTGGAAAAGGACTACAGGATAGGGTAAGAAGTGAGGAAATCAGACGCATATGTGGAGTAGACAATATAAATACCTGGGTAAAGAACAGAAAAGAAGAGTGGAATGAGCACATAAGCAGGATGTCTGAATCAAGGATAGTAAGAATTGGGACCGTGCAAGTTCGGCAAAGCGACCTCTATTTCTACGCTCTGTACTTTTATTCGCACTTTTAATTATATTGGCCAATTATATTAGTCCTGGTTGCTGGATAATTGTCAAGACCATAGTCCAAAAAAAATTAAGAAGAAAAAATAAGATGCAGGTTATGTTATGCAAACGTAAACAATTGTATGTAGTAAATAAAATTAGTTATTAAAATGCAGTACTGCAAGCAAAATACAATTAATTAAATTTACCTTTATATAATAATTGCATATCATATCAATATTGTGGAGGAATATATAATTTTTCTGCTTCAATGACAGAAGGTATGAAATATACGTCAATTTGACAATTTCAATTGACAATATGAATTATTTAAGATAGTTGCAATATTTCTCCGCGACTCGCGCACGGTCGTTTCTCGTTTCCCTTTCCAAGTACTTGCACACCGCGAATAGCCAGGGACAAGTCACCGTTAGGCAGGAGAAGTATAGGACGCCCAAGGAAAAGATGGAATGACAACTTAGGGGCAGAATGAAAGGCACCGTTGAAGAAAAACAGGCAGTACTGCCTATATAAAAGAAGAAGAAGAAGAAGAATTTGCAATTTACTTTCGTTCTTCTTATTTTGCACAGCAAAATATTCGTTGTCGAAGTAATCCAAAACAGGCGTATGTTCGTGGAATAGGGTATACCATCTTTATTTATGCATAATATTGTGCTTTTATTTTGTGTCACTGATGTCACTGATGATGGTGGACATATTTTTTGTCTTCTATTAGTTCTATAGTTATAGTTATTTTCCAGTAATAATTAGTTAGCTTCTTTCCTTTTGAAATGTAAAGACTGAAATAGTTTTGTACACACTTATGCCTACAGATAAACAGAGAGAAGTGTACTTTTGAAGTGTGTAAATTAAATAATTCCTAGCTGAGCGCTTTCGACTTCTAAAGCCATCTTCAGAGCTATGGTCAAAAAGTTCAAAATACCACTATGAAGAGAGATGGATCCCATGTACGATATAAAAATACTTCTATTATGCAGTTTTTTTAATGATGGAAAAAAACCTTGTCTGTCTGTTGAAAAAATTGCTCAATTTTGCTGTTGGTTTTTTGTAGCCGGAAAAGTTAAAAACATCAAATACGAGCGCAAAGGACTTTCACACAAAAATTACATTACATATAACGAATATTTGATCATGGTAAGATCAAGAACCTTACCATCTGACACCGTACAATTCTGCATGCTGACACCGTACACTTCAGATGGTAGGGTTTCTTGACCTTACCATGATCAAATATTCGTTATATGTAATGTAATTTTTCGTGTGAAAGTCCTTTGTGCTTGTAATATAAGTTTTTAACTTTTCCGGCCACAAAAAAACAACGGCAAAATTGAGCATTTTTTCGACAGACAGACAAGGTTTTTTTCCATCATTAAAAAACTGCATAAGAAATAGAAGTATTTTTATATCGTACATGGGATCCATCTCTCTTCATAGTGGTATTTTGAACTTTTTGACCATAGCGCTGAAGATTGCTTTAGAAGCCGAAAGCGCTCAGCTAGGAATTATTTAATTTACACACTTCAAAAGTACACTTCTCCCTATTTACCTGTCTCTCCTTTTGATTTTTTAAAGCTGTTTCATTTTTTCTGTAGTATGTACTTCTAATATTTTCCATTTTTACGTTGTTCCTCTGCGCTAGGATCCTTTGTTAGTCCTCAGCAAACCAGTGTGCTCTCTTTTCTTTTTCGGCTTTCCCAATGCTAAGTTCTGCAACTTTCTATTATGATTGTTTGTATTAGTTCCCATTCTTCTTCTAAGTTCCCGTCGTGATTTTTCCCAATCTCTTGTTTATTTCTTCCTCGGTTCTTTTTGCTACCTCTTTATCTTGTAGCTGCTCTAATTGGTATTTTTCCGTTGTTTTCCTTTTCTTGGTTGTTTGGGAGCTTATGAATTAGTTCGACTATTGTCAAACCTGGTTATGGTTATATTTAAAGTTTTTTTATTTCCTTACAGTGCTTTCGCCGAGATAAAACAGTTGTTGACATATCCACCAGAGGGCCGTTACCGCCTAACCATCAACACGGAAGACTACATGTGCTTGGCTCAAGACCAGTTTCTCAACGATGTGATAATAGATTTCTACCTAACCTATCTCGTGGACAACCTACCGCCAGAACAAAAGTCGAAGATCCACGTCTTCTCTACCTTCTTCTATAAACGACTGACCACCAAACCCACAAAAGCCTCTAGGTATGTTACTTATTATTTCTACGTTATCATTTTGATTTTAATAAATATGTATTATACTGAAGATAAGGTTTTTTACTATAGCAGATAACCCTCTATAAATCTTGAAGAAAATATTTCATGTGTAACTGAAACTTTATAGGCCTGGATCCCGAGTACCAAATAAAATTTTATTAATAACAAGCTGAAAATTTGTTAATAGCATAACGGTGTCTAGTTGGACAAACTTTAATGCACGGGAACAGGGGACGTTTCAATTGTGGAACAGGTTACAGGTTTCAAACGTCAGACTACGAAAACTTCCCATGTATTTTATCGGACAGAACTTCCAATTAATTTGTTACCTTTTCATTAAACACTCATGCAAAAATCAGACTGCTATTTATCACCAACAATAGTCTTGTCATTTGACGTGTTCAATGTGTTGTACTTATTAAAATGCCCAACATATTTGTCGTACAACCATTTTTTCATAGATTGTATAAAATTTGCTATTGAATAAACTTAAAACATCCTGCTAGTTTTCACAATCATAAACTTGTCAGGATGACAAGTTGCACAATTAAAATCACGTTTCACAATTAAAAATTACCCCGTTCTAGTATTCCCGTACATCAAAGTTTGTCCGACTAGACACCATTAAGCTATTAACAATTTTCATCTTGCTATCAATCAACTTTTTTTTGTACGCGGGATCCAGGCCTATTATTATACTGTACAAAATATTGTTTACCACTAGAATACTTTGATCAGGATGAAACCTAAAACTAAAATCGCGCTTATTATTATCTATTAAATATTAATGAATAATACGAGAAATAGATGAAATCTCTGAATTAAAATAAGTAATATCTTTTAAGAACTAAATTCCAAAATGTATGCGCTAACTCTATAAATATATAAATCATTTTCCCTGTATCAAACAATTTTTGGTTTTACTGTTTTCCAAACATTTCCGATTTTATCAGAAACTTGGCAACATCTGCGAGTGAGATATTTTCGGAAGATCTCGAATTTCTGAGAGAACTGGCAACCGCTTTATCGTCATCCAAGCGACTCTCTGTTTCTATATTTTTTGTCGAACGTGGCAACGTTGCGTCTACTATCGATTGGATAATAAGAAAGGTCATTCATCTTACTTATGAATGGTCGTAAGCTTGTTTATTGCGCGGTGAAACAAAAATAAAAAAAATTGAGATAATGGCATATGCGGTTTTAAATTGTATTGTTGCTAATTGTTGTTGATTAAATAATATTTTGAAATATCGTTTATATAGATTTTAAAAGTAGAAAATCTTATAAAAATAAATTTTATTATACAGGATGATTCAAAATCATTCAATGTTTAAATAAATGGAAAGTTTCTTAACAGATATATGTTTTAATGAATTTTTTTAAGTTAACACTTTCATAATAGCATATAGATTTTTCGAATAACAACGTATTTTCTTTTATGACTCAAAATCAAAATACATAATTAATTAAGATAATTGCAAAAAAAACATTATTTTTGCAGTAATTTATAAATAATAAACGATTATTTAAACAACTATACTTGCCCAAAGATATATTTAAAAAAATTCAATATTTTATGAACATGTTTATTAAAAAAACCGTTTGAACTTAGCAAATTTTGATCCGTCAAATACCCATAGAGTTTGATCCAAGAGGAAATCGAAAAGTAAAATAAATTTCATTTCCAACTTAAATTGTGGCTTATTTCCCAAGTAAAATAGTAAATTGCATAAGATGCCACAAAGAAATGTCTTCAGAGCAATATTTTACCCTAAAATAAGTCACAGTAAGAACTGTAATGATTTTCCGGTAATATAAAATTTTTAATTGTACGTCAAAAAATGCGCAATAACTACGCCTTAAAACCCACCAAATTTCATTTGCATATCTCAACTGGTAACTACGCCTTAAAATCCACCAAATTTCACGTGCATATCTTATCCGGTTTTAGAGCAATAAATAAAATAGTTTAATTTATTAGTATTTTGTATTTAGATATCGACCGCCGACGTGGAAGTCGAAACGTCAATAAAATCATTTTTCAAGTTAAATTGTGGCCTATTTCCCAATTAGAATAGTAAATTAAATAAATGCCACAAAGAAATAGCTTCAGAAAAATAAATCGTCAGTTTGTAAGAAAAATGTCAACAGCTCCTATCTCGGAAACGAAGCATTCACATTTACGGACATACGTTTTTAAAGCAAACTGTCCTTATCTTTTCATGCAGAATTACCCTTTAAAGTTTGCCATACTTATTTAAAAACTCCCTGTATTGATGAAAAACATGGCTAGTTGTTAATGTACCTAACTTTTTTATGGTCCAACATAAGCGAATGAATCAAAAAACCGAATGTTGAGAAAACATGAGGCTATAGTCGGGTTTTAATTTCATTATTTTATAAACGCTAGAATATTCTACAGTGTGATGCGAACTTTGAGAAAAAAAAACAAAGTTTGATTGGTACACCCGGTATACAATGAAACTTTTCCTGTTTAGCAACAATATCATTACAGCGATATTGTTAAAGAATAAGGCTATAACATATTAAAACAATCACTTAAATCGGACCACAAGTTTAGGAAATTCGAGACATCAAAAATGTTGTTTTTTAGTCTGTTGTATGTAACATCGATTGGTCTGTTTTTGTTGCTTAGAGGATGGAATTAGTCACCGATCAAGTGTTATAATTATTGATCTACAAAATTTTTAGCTAATCTAAACGTAATTGTAAAATCCACATTATCAAATTCTATAAAAATCGTTATTCTCTACTCTACAACAACAAGCGTTGTTTACTCCCTTGCTAAACATGTCCGTCTTCATCAAGGGATAATAATGGCCATAATCTAAATTAAACATATATGCATATAAAGTTCAAAGATAAGAGAGAAAACAAAAGAAAAAAATGTAACTGAAAATATAACAGGGTTAAAGTGGAGATAAAAGATAAAGATAAAAGATGGAATGCTGAAATACAAAACTGGAGACCGTGGACAGGAAGAAGAGGAAGACCTCAGATGCGATGTAAAAGCTGCAGGAACTAATTGGAAAAGCGCAGCCAAAGACAGACAGATACGAAAAGATTTGGGGAAGGCCTATATATGTCCAAAGTTGGATAGAAATGGACTAAAGAAGAAGTATACACAGTTGTTGTCGTCTAATACAATGTGCTGGAATAAGTGTTACCCCTCCCATTAACTTATTTATTTTTAACACATACGCAAAACGCTCAAACAGGTCGATTTAAAAAAAATCATAGTATTTTATAGCATCCATGTTTCGAACTTTACGCGATCCCTCTTCAGGCGACAGGCATACCTTTGATTTTTTTAAATGGGAAAGTACATCATGTCATACCGCATTTAAAAGCTTTTGAAACACTGATTACAAAAATGTATAACACTTTAGTCCTTTTTCATAGCGTATGCGCAAAATTTCAATCAAATTATTTTTAAATCCATTCATTTTTTTCGAATCCTGAGAAAACTAATAATTATTTTTGAAAAATTTAAACGCAGAGTGAAAGATTACATTATAGCCAAGGGATAAAAGTCCTTTAGAATAAACAAAAAGTTTCTTTTGAATGATATATTTGAAATTAAAAATCACACTTAATTTTCCCTTTTTTTCACCTCTGTATACTTATTAAAATAAACATTACAGAAGTTCTCAGGGACTTTTGACTCTCGGAAATACTGATTCATTCTGCGTTTAAATTTTTCAAAAATACTTATTAGTTTTCTCAGGATTCGAAAAAAAAATGAATGCATTTAAAAATAACTCGACCGAAATTTTGCGCCTACGCTTTCAAAAAGGAATAAAGTATTATACATTTTTGTAATCAGTATTCCAAAAACTTTTAAATGACGCGTCACATGATTTACTTTCCCATTTAAAAAAGTCCAAGTTATGGCATTCACCTGAAGAAGGATTGCGTAAAGTTCGAAACATTTATGGTGTAATATACTAAGATTATTTTAAAAATCGACCTGTCCGAGCTATTTGCTTATGTGCTAAAAATAAATAAGTTAATAGGGAGTGGTAACACTTATTCCAGCGCACTGTATAATCACGTTAACCTACAATACAATTTGATAAGTTAAACTCAGGAATTTTTTTTATTTTAGGTATTTAAATTGAGCAATTTATTCGAAGAATCAATTTATTGGTTTGTGAAATGTAGTTGTGTCACTTTTATTGCTCGAATAACTTGAACCAAACCGCTATTCTCAAAAATCATAACAGAATAATATGTTCCGTTAACACAATACTTACACTTAGTGGATCACCCTATACGTTTTTTAACGAAATCCACCAGTTCCCGATTTTTTATAGACACGGCAACACTGCTCAAATTATATCCAACGGGAAAACGAATATATGCTGTAAATCGTCTACACCTCGAAATTTAGAAATGAGTGGCAACCACGCGATAAATCTTCTTGGTCGTTTTGTGTCCGTAAATAACGATATATTTGTCGAACGAGTGGCAACAACGGCGCTAAATTTTTTTAGTACTGGAATAATTTATGACCTTCAGGGGAAAGTATAATAATATAGGATGTCTGTGTTTTCCTCAGATTAAGGATTCCATTAAAAATAAATACTTCAACAGCACAATCAGAACCAGAAAATGATTTGGGAAAATTGTTGAATATTTTGTTTTCTAAAAAAATATTTTTGATTTTAATTCTGTGTATAGGAAAACAATAAACCAATTAGTGAATGTATACGCGATATATTGAAATAGCTATTTGTATAACAAGGGAGGAAAGGGCACTTTACTACCATGTTATACATATGATTTTTCCACCTTCCTCAAGTAAGTCATTTTTTCATTTTCAACGAAAACATTTCGTTTATAAATTCGCAAAAGTGTGTGTGTTATTGCGTTGCCGCTCCTGCAATACTCAGATCAGATTTATCGATGGATTCTTATGTAGTTTTTTAGTCTTATGTAGTCTTCGAGATAATCGACCTCAAAGTCTAAAATGTGACGTCACAATCGTTTTATTTTCTTCCGACATACTACATGTCCAGCTGAAATCGTTGCTAAGTAAGCTAGTTTTTTAATCTCGATTTGTTAAGCAAAGCATAGGTTATTTACATTTGAGTTTGACACTTCGTGAATGTCAAACTAAATTTTAAAGTAAGTATTAATAAAACATAATGACATTTGATAGTGAATTTAATTATTATATAAAATAAATAAGATGTTCAAAATACAATTTGATTATTTTTTAAAAGCAATAATTTATTAACAGCTTTACAAAGGTTTATACGAGTATTCGGCCTCCCCTTTATGATAAATGGACTGTTCCATTTGCTATGAAATTAAAATATAGTCGGTTCACTAAACTCGACACAACTGGCTAGTGATTTTAGTAGGTAATTTTTTTGTTATTTGCCAATTTTGCCAACATTGGCAATATTACTAATTATTTAGTAATTATTAACTAATTAGTAATTATTAAAAGTATTGACTAAAATCACTAACCAGTTCTGTCTGAGTTTAGCAAACCGCCAGTATATGAAATAATATTGTTTGGTATAAAAAATTATGGTCTGATTATATAATAGAATACGTTGTCGTATTCTGGAGATGAACCTCGCTAGGGGTAGGAATACACTAAGTACTCATAATATGTTTATTTAATCACTATTACGCTAGTAACTAGTTGGTGTGCTTAAAGTAAAACCATCTGCGAGTGCATCTGGATTAAGAATGATATTTAATTAACGAATCAATTAGAAAATCACGATGCCTTCGTATATAAGTATATAAACAAATATATTGCCGACTCAGCTTGACCACGACATACGAAACTGGTGCTTCTAACAAATCTAGGTCACCTACTAAAATGTAAACAAATGTGTATGTTTTGGTTTTGTTTCTAGTACATTTAAGAATTAAATGAATATGTCTTGATCTCAATATTGGATGTTGATAAACCTTTACATCCATCCCCTTCGGGAAATTTTCTGACTACATGCAAGGAAGAAAATATTGTTGTGCTCCACCAACTGGTTACTTTAAAAGATTTATAGAAATATATACAAATACAAAATACAAATATAATATATACAAATATGCAGCTTATTACCCTATAAAAAAATTGCCATCAAACATCGTCTATTCTTACTTATTACTTCCTTATATCTCGCGAAATTCTACCCTCAGAAATTGTAATGTATATTTTACCTTTTCCCGATTTAAAATAAAATTATAACTTTAATTCTTACATTTGAACTTACTTTTTAATTATACTTCTTTCACTTTTAAAATAATTATTTGACTTTCTGACCTTTTATATATTCTTCAATTAAAAAAAAATTCTCCGTTTTCTTCCTCTTCTTCTTGACTGGTACTTTACTAATACATATTTTCATTTTCTTTATACTTAGTACTTTCTTCATAGTGTACTATTAAACATATTTCTTTATTAAACTCGTATTTACGTCACATATTCTTCCTTTTCTAACCCTTACCTACTTGGCGGGTTTTTCGCAGCTTTAAATCCTTGTATTTGCTTCCGGTTCTTTCTCCACGTCCTTAGTCATGGGAAGGTTTGTTCCAAAAAGACAAAATGGATAGTTGTGCGCTTAAAAAATCTACATTTTGCATCCCTAAATTCCTGTCTGATCCGAACTGCTCAGTCTTGATGAGAGTCGGTTAGCTTCAAAACATGAAATAAGCATGTTAAAATCTTCTGATGTTATTTTGTACCTTTTTCCTTGACAAGAGTTGGTTTTTTATTGTTTGTATTGTTAATTAACTTTGCTTCTAATATATTAAAAATCATTTGTCTCCTTAATTAACCATAAAACATAAATATTATATTTATACCAAAATTCACTCGATATTAAAAAATTGAAATCAAAACTTAAAACAAAATCAAAAACAAAAAGAATTATTACCTAAAAACTTCAGTGTTCAATAATGAAAAAAAATCTAAAGAAAGTGTTAATAAAAATAGACTATATTCTGTTGAAAAATATAATGAAAATTCTCTAAGAAAATCTTAATCCTAACACTAAATCTGATTCTGGGCTAACAATAATTAATCCTACTGTTTCTGGGCAAAAATAATTAATCCTAATATTTCTGGGCTAAAAATTGAAATCCTAATACTAAATGAGTTTCGGGGCCGCGGACCCATAAAATATTTACAAAAAAAAAAGGATTAGGAACGAAAACTTGTAAATATACGCTAAATAAATAATATGAGTTTGTGCTATCTACTAAATAATAGTTTTTTCTCACTTATTCGCGCAATTAGTCACTTTATATTATACCGTCACAATGAAAAAGTCTCTATTTCTCTGATTGAAATACAGTCTTACATGACTTGTCAAGTATTCATTCAAAACATATTAACATTATAGAAAATTAGAGTTAGTTTATATTACAAAAAATTTAAAGTAACTTTATATTATACTAATTATCTATATTTTACTTGAAGCAATACCAAGTATTTTTCTTAAATAGTACTTTTTACTGTACAAAAGTCTCTTCAATTATTCGGTTTTCCGTATCATTGTCATTAAATCTTCTTTACATTAATCTTAATAACATGTCCATCATTATGATATTATGATAAGTCTTATATTTACCAATCTTTTTTTTTCTTTTTTCCCTCCAATGGGATTTACTTGTTAATGTATAAACTTCCTTACGTCATTATAGGTAACTTATATGTCTTTATTTTTCTTCTTACATCATTACTTTTACATCATTTTCTTACATCATTTCTTCATAAATTCATTGTATAAAAATTCTTGTATATCCTTGTATATAAATAATTTAATTTCTTTTCCGTAGTCATATTTTAAATTTTTTCGTCTTATGTTTCTTAATCGTTAATGTTTCTTTATCTTGTCATTGGTAAAAAAAAATCTCTAAATCCTGATTCTTTTTTCGTTAGTCTTCGTTATTTCGGAACTCACATTTTCCGTGGAAATTATTTCAATAAAATATTCCTTTCATGTTTAACTTTCATGATTCATGTTCAATTAAAATATTTTGACTCATCGCAAAAAGTTTTTCTACACATTTCCTTGTATATAATTTCAATTGTCCATTTAAATTTTTGCTTTTTCAGCAGATTCCTTCATAATCATAACTCATGCTTTCACGGTCAATCGAACGTAAATATAAATATCATACGCACATTATCTTGCATTTTTTTTCTCCTCGCTTCTACATGTAAATAAATAGTATATTCATGTAACTAGACACTTATATGCATATTATGTAATTGTAGACAGTTTTAAAAATACTTTTAATTGTTTTATGTGCTGACGCATTGCAAAAAAAATCTTGTTTTATCCTTAAAAATATAAACTTCTATAGATAATCTCTATTTGTAGTTAAGAAAGCTTAGTTAGTCTTTGTAGAAACAGTAATTTAACTTATTCAATACTCTACTTTACCATTTACTCTACATAGAAATATTAAAAACTTTACCTAATTAATATGTATTTAAATTTAAAAAAATAATTAATCCTAATTTATCCCAAAATTTTATGTATTTACATTATATTTAATAAAAGAAAATTATACGTGTATGTGAGACTGTATGCAATGAAAAAAATAGCTTAAGAGTTACTCACATTCACTATTGACCATTATCCATCGTTTCCATGGTTCCTCTTGCAGCTGGGCTTGGACCCAAGACTCCAACCTTCGTCCTTGTCGACGTCTGCTACTGCGTGGCTGCTCTCCAACTCCATATTGTCCATATAGTCATATATTAATATGTTAATATGGGGATTGGTACTTTACCCCAAATTTCCTCCGTTTTTTCCAATTCTCCATCGCCATTCTTCCTGTTCTCTACCTCAGAAGTCCAGTTCGTCTCTCTCAGGTCATATAATAGGATAGGTCAATTCACACTTTAAACGTCAATGTTCGCTGTTGATCTCGCCAGTCCCCTATGGATGTTCCTTTTGAGGTTCCTTCTGTGGGCCTTCCATAGTGACCACGCCAATCTAAGAATCAGAACAGCCGTAATTATGTAAAGCAGCACCTTCAGCTCCGTATCGGGTTTGACGTCCTTACTCTTGACGATGAAGTTGCTGTTCACTACTCCATTCTCCTGGAGTTCATCCTTGGACGACTTTCCTCCCATACTCGTTTCAAACTGCTAGTTCCCGTGCTCGTCCCTGGTCTTGGATCGCCATATAATAGAATACGTTGTCGTATTCTGGAGATGAACCTCGCTAGGGGTAGGAATACACTAAGTACTCATAATATGTTTATTTAATCACTATTACGCTAGTAACTAGTTGGTGTGCTTAAAGTAAAACCATCTGCGAGTGCATCTGGATTAAGAATGATATTTAATTAACGAATCAATTAGAAAATCACGATGCCTTCGTATATAAGTATATAAACAAATATATTGCCGACTCAGCTTGACCACGACATACGAAACTGGTGCTTCTAACAAATCTAGGTCACCTACTAAAATGTAAACAAATGTGTATGTTTTGGTTTTGTTTCTAGTACATTTAAGAATTAAATGAATATGTCTTGATCTCAATATTGGATGTTGATAAACCTTTACAATTACATCCTGTGGTCTGAAATTATGGTCTGATGGCAATTACATCCTTATAATGGAAAAAAATATTTGAAGATTTTTCTCAAATTATGGATACCTTCTATTTTTAATTTGACGAAGAAAAGTCATTCATAAAAAGCTCTTCATGTTCTAAGATTTATGATGCAACCATCATATGTAAAATTTTATTAATTTTATACGAGGTATATAAAAAATATGAATTTCGATCAAGAGTAAACTACCTTTATAGTTTATAACATTTAAATTAGAATGATATAATTGCACATTAAAACATAATTATTAATTCTAAACTACTTTTCATAATAGCAATTTTCCATATTATGAATTAAAATACGTAAATAAACAAAGTTTTCGTTATGATAATGCTCGCATTTTCAGCTTGTTAAATAATTTATTTATGTAATAGGCCTGGATCCCGCGTATGAAAAAAGGTTGATTAATAGCAAGCTGAAAATTTGTTAATAGCTTAAGGGTGTCTAATCGGACAAACTTTGATATATGGGAACACTGGAACAGGGGGAGTTTTAATTGTGGAACCAGTTAAAAATTTGGAACGGTCAGACCACGAAAACGTCACATGTATTTTGTCCTAGAACTTCCAATTTATTTGTTATGCTTTCATTAAACTTTCATGCAAAAATCAGACTGCTATTTATCACCTGTCATAATTCCTGTCATTTGACATATTTTACGTGTTCCACTCATTATAATTCCCATTTGGTTATAAATAGCAGCCTGATTTTTGCATGAGAGTTTAATGAAAGGGTAACAAATCAATTGGAAGTTCTGTCGGTCAAAATACATGTGACGTTTTCGTGGACGGTTCCAAATTTTTAACCTATTCCACAATTAAAACTTCCCCTGTTCCAGTGTTCCTATATATCAAAGTTTGTCCGACTAGACACCCTTAAGCTATTATCAAATTTTCAGCTTGCTATTAATCAACTTTTTTTTCATACGCGGGATCCAGACCTATTGGGACCGTGCAAGTTCGGCAAAGCGACCTCTATTTCTACGCTCTGTACTTTTATTCGCACTTTTAATTATATTGGCCAATTATATTAGTCCTGGTTGCTGGATAATTGTCAAGGCCATAGTCCAAAAAAAATTAAGAAGAAAAAATAAGATGCAGGTTATGTTATGCAAACGTAAACAATTGTATGTAGTAAATAAAATTAGTTATTAAAATGCAGTACTGCAAGCAAAATACAATTAATTAAATTTACCTTTATATAATAATTGCATATCATATCAATATTGTGGAGCAATATATAATTTTTCTGCTTCAATGACAGACGGTATGAAATATACGTCAATTTGACAATTTCAATTGACAATATGAATTATTTAAGATAGTTGCAATATTTCTCCGCGACTCGCGCACGGTCGTTTCTCGTTTCCCTTCCAAGTACTTGCACACCGCGAATAACTAACTGACAAAATTTATTAGTAGGTACATTATAACTGTCAACTGTCAAGTATAAGTCAAATTATTAATGTAAACATTATTAAATCTAAATAACAATTTACTGTTTTTTACCGTTCTACAAAATAGAAGGTGTTCTATAAATAAACGTTAAAGTGTATGACATTCCATGACGTCACTTTTACTTTTCCTCCCTAGGGAGGAAAAGTACGACTTTGCTCCCTACAATCAGGTCAGGAAAAGTATACTTTCGGTAGAGGTAGGTGGAAAAATTCTTACCCTATCGGAGATGCAAACAGAATGTTCCAGTGAAAGTATTTTATTGTAGTACGGGAAAATACGCAAAAAAGACCCTGTTCAGGACTGTGACAAAAATATCTGATTTTTGTTATTATATGTCTAATTTGGGTATTGTGGTCCGTAACAGTAACCGACTAAAACAGTATAACTATCTTGGAACAATAGTAAACGAACAATGGGATCACCCACAAGAAATAAAATGTAGAATAGAGAAGGAGTGCATTCAATAACATGGCCAAACTCTTTAAAAGCCACAACCTTAATCTGGAGATAAAAATAAGGTCCTACGATGTTATATCTTCTTAATATTGTATTACCGAGTTGAATCCTGGACACTCACTGAAGCAATGGAGAAAAAACTTGAAGCCTTCGAGATGTGGCTATATAGGCGAATCCTAAGGATATCATGGACGGACAAGATTACCAACGAGACCGTATTAAGAAGAGTGGGCAAAGAAAGAGAGGTGATGTATACCATTAAAAGGAGAAAGTTAGAATATCTCGGACACATAATGAGAAACCACACTAAATACAGATTACTGAAGGTAATTCTTCAAGGTAAAGTATTCGGAAAGCTAGGAATTGGGAGAAGAAGAATATCATGGTTAAAGAACATGAGGAAATGGTTCTCCACAACAACAACTAATCTATTTAAAGCATCAGTTGATAAAATAATTATAGCCAGAATGATCGCCAATATTCGAAACGAATAGGCACTAAAAGAAGAAGAAGAAGAAGGTCCGTAAAAAACCCTCAAAATCTCAGATCGATCCATCAATTAGTTTAAAAATTATTTTATTTGTTTGTCCCACAGACCTTTTTTGGAATAACATTAGCCAAAAAATAATGAAGATACGTTAATTATATACATTCCAAATGAAAGTTTAAGAGTTAACCCATTCGCTGCCAATCACGCGCCAGCGCGTGATGTGGTTACTTCAGTCAGGTGCCGTTCACGCACGAGCGAGTGATGCGGTTACTTCAGTCAGGTGCCGTTCAACAAATAGGCTCCTAGCCGAGTTCCATCCTCTTCGATCGCTAGCGAAAGGGTTAAACACTCATTGTTAACATTATTCTTGTTATCTACTTCCAACTCTTATGTCTATTCATCAATCCAGATCATTTTTTGTTTGTACAGCATTCGTCCGAGTCTTTCCTTCTTCCCCTGTACTCTTCTCAATGTTCTTCTCTATCTGTCTTCTGTCATTTCTTTCGTACTAGAAGTTTTTCCCTGGTTGCTGTTTCGCAGTCTTCGTCGTACCATTCTCTTTGCCTTTTTATTTCTTTATATCCCATTACTTTTTCTGCTGCTATCGAAATGTGACCTTTTATTTCTTTCCACGTTTCTTCGATGTTGTTAGGGTTCGAGATTTTTAAATTTGCTATTGCTTCCAACTCTTTAGAATAGTCTTTCTCAATACAGACAATTTTTAGAATAGTCTCAGACAATATCCGACTCTAGTTTCCTTACATTCCAATTTTTTCTTGTGTGTATTTCTTTGTGTCTTTAATTATTTTCATTTCCATATTTCCTATTATAGGTAATGGATTTTGGGAGAGCTATGACCTTGAAAATTTCACATAAAATTTTATACTAAATCAAATCGTCATAATTCTTGCCAAAATCCAATACCTTAATAATATATTTAAATATTTTCGAGTCCAAAATATTGTAAAAGACTTTAAAGAATCTGAGTAAGAAAAGAGATATTTAGTTATATTCTTTGTGACATTTTCAAGGTCACAGCTCTTCCCAAAATCCATTATCTATAATAGGAATTGGTAAGAATTTGCATTTGCACCAAGATACGACCTGACATCTTGACCCATGTTACCTTATCCTCTGACATCTATTAGCCATGTTACCTTATCCTCTTTTGTGTTTGAAGTGTGTGCTTATTATAAACCTGTCTGTTGCTGCTACTAGGTTAACACGGCATTCTCCCATTAGTATTCGTAATTGTGTGGATAGTTTCCTTACCAGCTACATATTTGTTTGTTTATGTCTTTCTTTCTTATCATTGCGTTGAAATCGCCTAGTAAAATTAATATGTCTTTTTTAGTATACGTATTTTCATTATATCTATCTGTTCGAGTTTTTCGTAAAAATCATTTTAGCCTTCCTCTTTGGCATTCTCATTCGGAACATAAATATGCTTTAATGAATTTAAATTGCTTGTTCTTTATTCTGATATAAGGTAGTCTTCCCCATATTGCTTTAAAATCTATCACCTTGTCCCTTAGTTTAATGTTAATTAGGAAAGCTGTACCATTATGATCCTGTTTGGTAACTCCAGAATAAAACATTTTTGTATTTCTTTTTTACTATTGCCGCTTGATCTTTCCATGGAATTTCTTGTAGCGCTTCTAATATCTTTTCTATATTTAAAAAAACATCTACATGGAACTAACTATAATTGCAATAATTGCACCAACTCATTTATAGAAATGACCAATGCTTTCTTCAAAAAGAATAAATATCAATCAGAATAAAATAAAATACTTAAGTATAAGGGACGATGTAAACACAATAACAGAAATAAAAATCGATGAAAATAAATTCCAAAGTCACTTTAAATAATTGGGGGCGTTAGTAGACAGCAAAAATGAAAGGAGTGCAGAAATACGGGAAAGAATTAAAGCGAGAAACTATTGAAAATATCACCAACTAAAAGACAAAAACCTGCGCAAAAAATAAGGACAAAAATAAAAGCGGCATTAGACCGGTGATAGCATATAGAGCGGAAGTACTGTGTCTTATTAAAAAAGATGAAAAACTAATAACAATTGAAAGAAACATTATGAGAAGAATACACGGCCCAATAAAGACAGAACAAGGAAAATGTAGATGACTGATGGACCATGCAATAATAAATATAACCGATGGAGATGATATAGTAAAATTTATTAAAGTCCAAGGAGTGAGATGGTTTGGACACATACAAAGAAGAGCAGAAGACGCACTAATTATGGGGGACAACGAACTGGACACCAGCAATAAACAGACCAAGAGGATGACCAAAAAGTAGATGGAAAGACCAACTGCTAGAGGATATATCAAAAATGGAAATTGCAAACTGGAGAAAAAAGTTTCAAGATCGGAGAGAATGGGTATCGGGGAGAAAAATAGCCTACAGTATATAAACAGTATATTATTCCAAGTCTTTGATTTAATTTTTTTTACTCCTTTTGGGAAAAACTATAGACTGTAGTCTAGCTGCTGGAAAGATGGACTGATCACGTGAACGGCACGCACTCTGAAACGTTTCTCTCCCTTTTCCCACGTTTACACCGCCCAACAAACCCGAATTTTAAGCACTGCCTAACGAAATTCACCAGCGGAATTGCGAAACACAAATAATGACGGTGTAAACTGTTCTTACAAGGTCTGGCTTGGAACGACCGGCCGATGCTTGCATTAAGTGATCACGCGACCTTGGTTTCCATCTTTTAAGCGACTCAAGTATAGCGTCAATCTTAAAGTAAACAAAGCTAGCCTGTCCTTGCATTCGAATCTCTTACTTAGTGCTATAAAAAACCCTGTTTTTAAACTAGGAGAGGTTAACTCAAAAGACACATTCATACCCAATAATATCACTAGAGAAATAACCAGATTCATTTTCTTTTTTGGTTGATCACGTCGGCCTTCGAGGGTAATCAATAAATGTTGTTTTGAAGCTATTTCCTTTTATAATTTTCAAATTTTTTACTAAGCAACAACATTTTTGTTTAATTTAGTATTATTTTGTATTTTGACAACGACACCCGACTTGGGCGTCGAAACGTTAATAAAATCATTTTTTTGGTAAAATTGTGGCTTATTTCCCATTGAAAATAGTTGATTTTAATCCATAAATATTATATTATACGTCGCTAAAGAGTTCTAAAAACAAATGTTTTTTTTTATATAAATTCAGACTAAAAATCTAAAAATTAAAGAAATAACGCAGAAAACACAAAAAATCGCCGATATAACTTTATTAACCTGTGAATTTTAATTGTTAATAGTGTCAAAATTTCATAAATGTCAATAGTGTCAAAGTTTCATAGTTAAGTGGAGTAAACTTGCCTGTGGTTAGACATATTACAAACAAGCATTACAGCGCGATAAATTTGATCTACTCCTTCTAGTTTAAAAACAAGGTATAGTCTCCAAATACGATAATAAAATAAAGAAACTGAAAAAAACTAACCAGTGCTGTTTATTTTACATTTTCTTGTACATTTTAATGGAAAAACAAAAAGTTTTTCTCAAAAAATTAATAATAAACATTTTTTAAAACAAATAAAAAAATATCAATATACAAAAAAATAGAAGAAAAGGAGAACAAGAAATCTTTGTCGTAGCAGAAGTATAGTGTGCAAGACATATGGAAAGTCGTTTTATGGAATTTCAGTTTGTAAAGGTTTTTTTCTATACAGTTGAAACTAAATAGTTTTACATTCAACCAGCTATATTGGAATGAAGAGTAGGTAATATAAAAAAGGAAAAAATAAGTAACGTACATCAAGAATAGAGAAAAGAACATTTTGTTAAAGTTTCAATTTCATTACTCATAAAATAATACTTAATAAGAAAAAAATAGTTAAGAGCAAGAAATTGCAAACAGTTTGACAGAAAAACAAAGTCATTTTGACAACCAATGTGCATTTTGACAGCTTGACGGTAGATACATTTATCCAATGGGAATTTGATCAAATGGAAAAACTAGGTATAGTTAACCTAAAAAATACATTAAGATAAAATATCGATTGGAATGTTTGTTTAATGATTCATATAAATATTAAAATTACCACCTTCGCAAAAATTGTTAATTACCTAGTCAATGACAACGTCGCGAATTTTCTTTTTTTTATCCCATGGCAATTCGTTCCAATGGAAAATATATTTTCCCCAGAATCCAGAAATTCTGAAGTTCGCGGCAACGTCGCCATTAATAAGGTCATTTACATTATTTTGTTGCCGCGCGGTGTATTTCATCGGCGCCTCGGAATTTTTGACGGGTGGGCAACACCGCTTAATATGTATATTTGAGGATTTATTTACCTACAGCTGATCGAATGGGAAGGTGAACTGATATACAGGACGTCTCCGTAAATAAAAACAATTAGGGGAATTACTTTTACTTTTTCGCTGTAATTTTTAAATAATATTAGTTATTTTGGATTAATATTTGAGATTAATTTTATTTTTGTGACGTTTTTATTTTATATAATTTTATTTGAAGACGTTTATACGGGGCGCGGAAAAAAATTAACTTAATATATAATTAGAAATTTTGCTGAATTGTAATAAAGTTATAGTCGACATATTATTTTACAACGTATTGTTTGCCCATCAATAGCTTTTCAATTTAAAAACGGGAAGTTGATAATTAGTAGATACCTATTTGTCTCAAGGTATTTGCTTATGTATTTCTACTTTTTAATTATTCTCTTTTTTGGAAATCAACCACAAATTTAATTAGACATATCTCATTGGACATTTCAATTCTCAGTGCGGGGTTCCTTCCCAAAACAGAAACTTTGGAAAAATTAAACAAGGTCATTTTAAGACTTTAAAATACTATTAGCTTTTGAAGTAGTTCGTCTTTAAGTTGTGTATATCACGCAATCGTAAGATAATTGTAAATCATAAATAAAATTAAAAAAAACTAATCGTACTTTTCTCATATTTCTTTCGCCTGCACATTAATTTCGCTGTCTTCTTTCTATAACATGTAGTCATCATTATAATCGTCAACTTTTACACGTCCACTGCTGGGCATAGATATCCCTAAGCTCTTTCCATTTGTCTGTCTTTTTCAGTTTCCATCCAGTTACTGATAACACGCTTCAGGTCCTCAGTTTATCTGGTTGATGGGGGTCCTATGCTCCTTAGTGACATCCACTCGACAATACGTTTTGCCCATTGGTTGTCTGATAATCTGGCGACGTGTTCTGCCCAGTAGTTTAATAAATCTAAATCCTATTCGTACAGCATGGTCTTTTTGTCCTAAAACGTGATAGTTATTTGACTCTGGTCTTTTTCTCCACTTAGCCATTTTTAGTATAGTTTCCATTTCAAAGTTCTTAGCGATACTCCTGTCCCATCAATCCTTCGTATATGTCCATACCAGAGTCATTTTCGATTTTTATTTCGTCGTTTGGTGTTTCCTTCACATTTATTAGTTCTCTAATTCGTTTATCACTTCGCTCATTACTCCTTAGTGTTAATCTGTATGCATTTCGCACAGTGTGTCAGAATTTCTTGATTTGATGGTGGTCAGAACCTTTCGGTTCTCCTTCATTCAAGGCCCCCATCCGGTTGAAGATGGATCTAGCTTTTCCAATGCGGCGTATTATCTCCTTGTTGTTGGTCCATTCTTCATTTATTATGATGCCGAGTTTCACTCTTTCTACTGGAGTTTCGTTGACATTAAGTTAAGTCTTTCTTGCTAATAATTATCATGAGCTCTTGTCTTCTTTACGTTTATATTGAGTCCATATTGTTGTTATTGTTGTTGTTGATCAGACAAATAAGGTAGATATCTGACACTTCTGGACAGAATTATGTATTTATTTAAGAGCTCTATTCATCCGATTTCAGCGGGGTAACACTCCACATTTTCTCTGCTTTCTATTTTTCTGTATGTCAGTTAATGTTGGATTTCGCTCGATTAGTAGTTCAGCTCTGTTGCTTTATGATTTATAACTTTCGCCACCAGTTTATAATGTTTATATTTAATATCTTTATATGTTTATATATTTAATATGTTTACATGTTTATTTATAATATCGTTACTGACCAACTCAGTAGAATTTGTTATTTTGCATTTCAATATTTCCTTTATGTCCTCTTCGTGATATTTCTCTCTCACTTTGGCATCGGCTAGTGCCACCCCTAGATTTTCCCTGATATATCGATTCTTAATTTTATCCTTTTTCGTCACTCCACTCATCCATCTAAGCATTCTTATTTCCTTTACATGGATTCGTTATTCCTCTTGCTTTTTAACACTTACCATTCAGTTCCGTACATCATAACTGGTTTTATGGCAATTTTATTGAATTTTCCTTTTATTCTAATCGGAATCTTCCTATTAAACAACACACCAATTGCCTCCTTCCATTTCATCCAACCCACTACAACTGTACTACATGCATCTCTATGTATTTTCCCATTACTCTCTTGTACCGATCGTAAACAACTAAAATTAATACTTTTCACGATATTTCATTATCCAAAGTTTTAAAGTTTTCATTTTGTACGTAGTAGTATCTCAATATTTTACTAAAATCAGATCATCTGCCTAACTTGTTATTTGTGTGCGCTCCATTTTCCTAATTGTCCCTTTGTACATCTTTCTCGTACACCTTACTCTTCTCGTACATCTTTTTATCTTGATGTACGTATTTCCTTGATTTATTGTGACTTTCACTGCAAAGTTAATTGCCATTTACCCTAGTATATTTTTTTAATATTCATATTAATATTTCGTATTTCCACTAAAAGGTGGTTTTTGCACTCATCTGTTGCTCCAGGCAGAGATAAAAAAAGAGTTTTACATTTTTCATTTTACTCAGAACCTATCCCATTTCATTTCCACAGTTACTGAGAACGATTTTTTAATAGATAACAAAAATACCATTTCGTAATTTTTCAAGTTAGACAATCTGTATACTGCATATTGCACCTGGCGTTTTCGCCATTTCTTTGATACCTCTACAATTTTTCACGTTCGGCAACGTCGCCGGTGTTGCCGTGACGGGCCGTTTTGTCGAATATACGAAATCACGTACACATTGGCTACGCCGCAGCTTTTATTTATCTGATGGGAAATTATGTAAATTTATTCAATGGAATGTAGGTCGCGTATCAGTGAAATGGCATTGTTGCCGTTTTGGAAAATCAACCAAAGTGATTACAAACTTTTTATATGGAATTTATTTAAGAATTTCTAATTAAATATTCGTTTTATATACAGCATGTCTCAGACGTCTCAGTAAACAATATGTTGATCGTAAATATTGTTTGGAGTTGTGACAAACAAACGTATATTATAATAGAAGTGTTATACCGGTTGTCCCATTATTTGAATATATGCCGGTTGTCTTATTTTAATTTTTATTTTTAACGTTTTAAAATTTTCAAATTCTAGATAGAATAACTTCAAGATAACGGTTTCATATTTGTATTGTTAACGTGTATGTTGTAATCATAGTCCTTTATTCATCCTTATACATTATGAATAGTAGGTACAGCGAAATAGCAAAAAATATCCTGTTGGTGACTGAGACAAATCTAGGTATCTGAGTTTTTTTAGTTATAAGCCTATATATTATATATAAAAAACCTATAATGCCTATACTTTTTCTCAGAGATTTCGGTGTCTTTTTTAATTATTAACAATTTAGTGTAAAAAATGCCATTTTTTCGATTTTTTGCCTACCATTAAGTTTAAATTTGAGGTGATATTACAAAATTATCTTTTAAAACACAAAAAAGGTTATAAAATGGCGATTGCTAAAAGTTGTAAAATTAATTTGTTGCTTTGAAAACTGCAAGATAAAGCGAAATCGTTAATTGTGTATAACTATTGTAAAAAATCAATCTAAATGCTTGTTATTACGCCCAAAATTGAGTATTGTGGTCCTTAACAAACCCTCAAAATTTCAGATCGATCCATCAATTCGTTTAAAAGTTATTCTATTTCTTTATCCCAGAGACCTTTGTTTGCAAAAATATTAGAAAATAAAGAAGATACGCCAATTCCATGCATACCAAATAAAAGTTTAAGAGTTATACTATCACCATTTGTAGCAAAAAAGGTTAAAAAATTATTTTTATAACCAAAAATAATTTTTCAAAGTTATTGTTATTTTTGGTCAGATATTAAGACAGCTTAATAAACATTTCGATCATTCTTCAGTGACCTACATGTTACACACCTACAGTGACCTACATGTTACACACCTACAGTGACCTACATTGTTTCTGGTCTTGTTTTAGGAAATCTCAGCCAAGTGAACTAGATCCGACCTTATCACCGGCACAAAAACGCCACGCTAGAGTCAAGAAATGGAGCAAAAACGTCAATATATTCGAGAAGGATTTCGTAATAGTTCCCATTAACGAGAACGCCCATTGGTTTTTGGCTATAATATGCTTTCCGGGAATGTCGGGCTGTCATACCTGGGACGGAAAACCTTACAAACTCGAAGTTATATCTAGGAAAAAAAGTAAGTAACAGTTTTCAAAAACTTTATAAGTCTTTTACGACGCATCATCATCATCAGTCTCCCTCGATCCTCTGCTGGACATAGGCCTCCCCTGTTTGTCTCCAGAGTATCTTGTGCTTTCTGTATCCAGTTTTTGTTATCTTCGTAAGTCGTCTTGCCATCGTGTTGGTGGTCTTCCTACGCTACGTTTATCGGATCTTGGTCTCCATTCAACTAGTTTGCGAGTCCATCTTCCGTCTTTCATTCTGGCAACGTGTCCAGCCCATTTCCTTTTTAAGTTTTTTAGGAAGCATAGCTTTCTTATAGTGGGCTGGGGACGGAATGCATTGATCGAGGATCGCACAGAGATATGAAGAATAAAATCGACTGAAACCTAAATAAAATATGTAAACTTAAATTAAAATAAAATTAAATAAATTAAAATAAGATGCATTAAAATAAAATAAATCAAATTTAAATAATTAATATAAAATGAAATTAAATTGAAATAAAATAAATTGAAATAAAATAAATTAAATTAATTGAATTAAATAAATTAAAAACCATTGATCGGTGCGTAGACGATAAGAAAGCCATGCTTTCCTCCTGTGTCACTTCCGGAGTGCCACATCCCGTTTATTATTTATATGTAATAAAATTCGAGATAAATCAGGTAGATATACCTCAGTAAACGAAGAATTTATAAATTGAAAAATTACTGGCCCCTATTTTTTAACTGGAATATCTGGAGGAAGTCAATACAAAATGCGTATTTTCAGAAAAACAGACGATTTTCTTCAAAATTCTCTTAAAAATAAAATTTTCTAAATTAAAAAATGTTTATACTTATTGCAAATTAAACCCGAAAGTACACATTTTTTTAATGGTTCATAATTATTGAAATAAATAATAAAAACACTTTTAATAATATGAGTTTTTATGTAGTTACTGTATTATGTGCAAAAGATGGACTCGATCGATCGAGTAATTTTTAAACAATTCTATTTGTTTATCTCATTTGAGCAAAAAATGTCATTTTCAAATTAATTTACAGTTGCTTTGTCAATATTTAGAAGGGTTTTTTTTGGTCTGGAATTTGAATACAATTCATTTTTAAATTTTTACTTACAAATAATTGATGCAAAATGAAGTACCATTTTTCGCTGTATAAAACAATTAAATTATTATCTGCGCCGTTCTAACCTTAAAAAAAAACAAAATACACCATATGAAACGATATGAAAATACACGATAATATAAATGCTTTAAATATTTTTCTTTATTTTAAGAATAATTATAAAAAAATTGAAAAAAATGCTCACTGTCGAGATTAATTTGCAGTAATTGTTTTGTTATAAACATTTTTATGCAGATTAATTATGCATTTAGTGTATCCCACTGATAGATACAGTGGAATACACTGCAGGCGGCTTTGAAGAGAAAGAAGAAACTTAGGTCATAGACCGGGCTGTATCTTCGCCCCCGCTAGCGAAATTATTCCGATTCTATTTTTTTGCTCAAACTTACTCAAAAAGAAGTTCTTATAACATATCCGCAGGGGGCCAGGCGGTGCCGTGGTCGAAAAATTGTTTAAACAATTTTTTTTAAACAAATTCACAAAAATAATTTTTTCATTTCGAACAATTTTTTTTAAATAATTTGGGTCATTCTGAGCAAAAAAGGTCTCTTGTCATTTTTTAAAAATTGATTGTTGTCGAGTTATATGCGATTAAAATTTGAAAAATGCGAACATGGCCATTTTCAAGGCTTAATAACTCGATTAAAAATTATTATTATGGAATTCAAAAAGTGACCAAATCAAGTCTCAAACCCCTTCTTCAAGGTCCTGAAGAGATTTTTGTCATTATTTTATTACAAAGCTGTTATTTTCAATTATTAACAATTAGTGCTATAGTCCAGGATGTATCGTCGCCCCCGTTAGTGAAATTATTCCGATTCGATTTTTTTGCACAAACCTACTCAAAAAGAGGTCCTTATAACATATCCACAGGGTGCCGGCGGTGCCGTGGTCGAAAAATTGTTTATTAAACATTTTTTTTAAACAAATTTACAAAAAGAATTTTTCACTTCGAACAATTTTTTTTTTAGATAATTTGGGACATTATGAGCAAAAAAGGTCTCTTGTGATTTTTCTCTAAAATTGATTGTTGTCGAGATAAAATTTGAAAAATGCGAAAATGGCAATATAACTCGACAACAATCAATTTTAAAGAAATATCACAAGATACCTTTTTTGCTCAGAATAACCCAAATTAACTAAAAAAAAATCGTTCACAATGAAAAAGTTATGTTTTTGAATTTATGTAAAAAAGTTGCTTTTACAATTTGCACTCCGTGGATGTGTTAAATTTAAGGACATCTTTTTGAGTAAGTTTGTGCAAAAAAATCTAATCGAAATAGTTTCGCTAACGGGGACGTTACAGTTGGACTATAGCGCTAATTGTTAATAATTAAAAATAGCAGCTTTGTAAAAAAATAATGACAAAAATCTCTTCAGGACCTTGAAGAAGGGGTTTGAAACTTGATTTGGTCAATTTTTTAATTTCATAATAATAATTTTTAATCGAGCTATTAAGCCTTGAAAATGGTCATTTTCGCATTTTTCAAATTTTTAATCGCATATAACTCGACAATCAATTGTAGAGAAAAATCACAAGATACCTTTTTTGTCCAGAATGACCTAGATTATCTAAAAAATATTGTTCGAAATAAAAGAATTATTTTTGTGAATTATTTTTTAAAATTGAAAAAAACAATTTTTCGACCACGGCAACGCCCGTCATATTTCAGTACTAAGGCTGCAGAATTCTGTTGGAATTTTATCTAGATATACTCCGTCTAATATACTTACCGTTGCACGTCATCCGCGTCATAGCCGGTGACGTTACATGATACCAACACGAAATATTTAGGCGGTAGGTGTGTTCTTTTTTAGAATCATTTTGCCAAGTACACTGGAATTACAGCCACTAGACATATTTTGTTATATACGCGTATAAATAATATTTGTAGATTTCTGTTAATGCTACTTAAAGAAATACACAATAATATGTTTCATTTAATTTGTATAAATGGATTATAAAGCGTTTTTATGAAGCACATTTGTTCGGAACACACTGTAACTGTAATCGAACGAAGGTGACATTTTGGCATAAATTGGTAACCTTTATTTGACAGTTGCGATATTGCCACTTTAGATTTGTTTTTATCCTTTACTAAAAGTATTTGTTTTTTTATATTTATTGTTTTTATTATTTACTTTAACATAAGATTATAACTTAATTCTTATTTTCTATTTCTAATGTTTTTATTTATTTACATTGAATATTAATTTGTTTTGTTTTATAATCCACTTCGCAATAAGTATGTGATCTATTTAATTTAAAATGGATTCAGGATCTTTTTATACTTTGGCAAGTACGTCAACTTAGATCTCTGACGTAGATAATGACGTGCAACGGTAAGTAAATTAGACAGACTGTATTTTCAAGGAAGTCGTCTGTTAAACGTTTCAATCTACATTGCTTAGTTTTTTCACAATATTGAAATGCCTTTTCTATTGACTTCCGCTAGACATTCCATTTAAAAAATACCGGCCAGTAATTTTTCGATTTTTCAAGTGCTTTTTGGGATTGTTTTTTGGAACCATAGGCGAAGTATGTGAAGTAGGTTCGGGAAAAATGTCGAATCCTAATCTGCTTCGAGGCAGAACAACAGCCTGGGTTTCTCTAGAATCCTTTACGGGGCCGGGATCGCCACAATATGATATTGTCTATTTTGTTTTGTTATGAAATTTATTGTGATAATTTGTAATATTCATTTTTCTTTGAGTAGAACCCGCTACAACAACTGTTAGCATTGCCAACGTAACCGTAGCCATCAAACAAGAGAAACTTGGTAAAGCGATATCTTGCGATGATCCCGAACTGAGTGATAAAGACGAAGCAGAAGGAGACGATAGTGAGATGGAATCCGATGATTCTGAAGAGTTGCCTCTTTCTCAGAACGGTCAAACGCCCATTTCTACACCTACAAGTACGACTTCGACCGACAGTCCTGTTAAAAGCACAAGCACACCGACTCATACGAGTAGGGGGTCTAAGGAACCGAGACTACCCATTAAGCAGTAAGTATGATTTGTCTGTAATCAGTATTTTTAAATTTGGTTAACAGTAGTTGTATTTTTTGTTTTCACTTGGATATTTCTACGATATTTACCCTCTACCCTCATCATTGAGGGTTTGAAAAGTTAAGACATCAAAAGAAATTCAAAAATTCCAAGGCAAGGGAAACTGTTGGGCAAGTACATCAAATGAGGCCCTCAGAGCGACAGTGGCCTAAGTCACAAATTGAGCATTTTTAGATATATCAATAAAAGCAACAACATTAAATTTTCGGATTAACAGGGGCCTACACAACCTACCTCTATATTTGGCTATAGTTTGTTATTTCCTGACCGTGAATTTTTAAGAAGAAACTTTTTTTATTCCTGGGTTTGTCGGTCTGATAAAATAAAACACTTTATTTTTGCTTAAACGTTTCGGCTAATTGCCATTTTCAATAAGCACTACATTTGGCTAGATGGCGCTACATAATTTGTAGAGCCATCCCATAAACATAATGAAAATCCGAATGCAAAGATTGCATGTATTTCAAAAATTCGTTTTTGGACTTAGGCCACTGTTGCTCTTCTTCTTTAGGTACCGTCTCCTCTAAGGAGGTTGGTAATCATCACGGCTATTTTCGCTTTTGAGATTGCAGCTGTGGACAAGTCGACGGAACTGCAATTATACCACTTTATCAGATTGTTGAGCCAGGAGATGTGCCTTCTTCCAATACTTAGTTTTCCCTGTATTTTTCCCTGCATTATAATAGTTTGTAGCAACACATATTTATCCGCTCTCATAACGTGGCCGAGATACTGTAACTTTCTTATCTTAATCGTATTCATAATTTCCTTATCCTTTTTCATCTTTCTGAGGACCTCAACATTTGTTATTCTATCTACCCAACTTATTTTTAATATTCTTCGGTAGGTCCACGTCTCGAATGCTTCAAATCGATCGCTTATTTCTTTGTTTAAGGTCCAGGCCTCCACCCCATACAGCAGCACCGAAACCACATATGAACGTAGTATTCGTATTGCAAACTAAGGTCTCTACTGCATAATACTCTTCCCATCGTGTTAAATGTTGCTTTAGCTTGTCCAATTCTCATTTTTATTTCTGCTGTAAACCCGTTATTCTCATTACTAATTGTACTGTTGCTCTGATAGCCTCAAATATCGGTCCTTGGAAGTTAACAAGAAACAAGAACAACAATGATTGGTTCTTCTTTTGGCATCGTAACCCTTTAATGGGCCTTTACCTTTCTGGCTATGCCCTTCCGTTCAGAACTCTCTTGCGCCCTTATTCATTGTCTTACATTCATAGTTTGTAGGTCATCTTCCGGTGGTATAGGTGTCTATTGCAATGTTATTTTCATTTTCAGGTGTGCCGTTGACTGTCATGTACTTAGGTTTTGTTTCGCTTATTTTAAGCCCTCATTTTCAAGTAAATTTAATGAAAAAATCCGTTTTGGTAAAAGGTATATTAATTTAAAAAGCCCCTAAAAGGGCTATAAATATAAAAACAACACGTGTTCGCTCTGTAACAAGAGCATCATCATCAGTGTTACAAGAACATGCTGAGCCACCCAAAAATACTAAACCTCAGGTTTTAAACCTTTTAAAAATAGACTAAATGTCTTATAAAAGTGTATACATAATTAAATCCAAAGGATGGATATAATTACTATGGATATGGCCTTAGGGGAACATATGACTCCCACACGTGGTACGTATGTATACACTTTTATAAGACATTTAGTCTATTTTTAAAAGGTTTTAACCTTACTATTTTTGGGTGGCTCAGCATGCTCTTGTAACACTGATGATGCTCTTGTTACAGAGCGAACACGTGTTGTTTTTATATTTGTAGCCCTTTTAGGGGCTTTTTAAATTAATATACCATTTACCAAGAAGAATTTTTCATTAAATTTACTTGTAATTAATGGTATACAGCCTACAGGAAATTCTTCATTGTGGACCCTCATTTTCGTTAATCAAAATCTATTTCCTTGAACACTTTCATTAATCGTTGCTTGCTCTTACTGACCTTCTTCTTCAGCCTATTTGCATCCATTCCTGGTCAAAGGCCTCCCCATGAGTTCTCCATTATTCTCTGTTTTGTGCTATTTGGTGCCAGTTTCTCCCCATTTTTGCTTTGATGTCGTCTAGCTATCGTTTTTGTGGTCTTCCTCTACTACGCTCTTACTAATGGTAGCTGCATTATATGCATACACAGTAATTTGTACTGATTTGGTATTTATATGTTCGGTTACAGCGGTTTTTCTGTCTCCCTCTCTCATTCCCACATTGATGTCAAATATGGGAGTCAGTTCTCACTCTAACTGCTGCTTTTGAGCCAACTGCCCATTTGCTTCCTGGTCCATATTAATCTTATTTGATAATGGATTCTTCCTCAGAGTTCGGATCCTCCACGTTTTAATAATTCTGTCGATATTCCGTTCGTACTTAGCGGTTTATCAACGAAAACTTTTCTTTTATAAATTCGCAAAGTCTGTGTGTTATTGCGTTGCCGCTCCTGCAATACTTAGAGCAGATTTATCGATGGATTCTTATGTAGTTTTGTCTTCTGAATCCAAATCTGAAAACGGCATTTCGATATCTCTAACCGTCTTCGAGATAATTGACCTCAAAGTCTAACATGTGACGTCACAATCCTTTTATTTTCTGCTCACACACTAAACGTCTGCTGAAATCATTGCTAATAAGTGGGCTAGTTTTTTAATCTGAATTTGTTAAGCAAAGCATAGGTTATTTACATTATTTGAGTTTGACACTTCGTGAATGTCAAACTAAATTTTAAATAAAGTATTAATAAAATATCAATGACATTTGATAGTGAATTTAATTATTATATAAAATAAACACGATGTTCAAAAATACAATTTGAGTATATTTTGAAAGCAATAATTTATTAACAATTTTAAAAAGGTTTATACGAGTATACGGCCTCCCCTTTAATGGGAGTACCTAATGATAAATGGACTGTTCCATTTGTTATGAAATGAAAATTGTTATTATAGTCGGTTCACTAAACTCAGACACAACTGGTTAGTGATTTTAGTGGGTAATTTTTTTGTTTTTTGCCAATTTTGCCAACATTGGCAATATTACTAATTATTTAGTAATTAATAACTATATTTAGTATATAATTTAGTAATTAATTTTTTTGCAAAATTGGTAAAATTACTGACTACAATCACTAGCCAGTTGCGTCTGAGTTTAGCGAACCGACTATATGAAATGTTGTTTGGAATAAAAAATTATGGTCTGATATGTGCAATTACATCCTTCTAATGGAAAAAATATTTGAAGATTTTTCTGAAATTATGGATACCAACAACATTTTCATTCATAACTCTTTTATTTTTAATTTGACGAAGAAAAGCTGTTCTTCATAAAAAGCTCTTCATGGTCTAAGATTTATGATTTATGATGCAACCATCATATATCAAATTATTAATTTTATACGAGGTATATAAAAAATATGAATTTCGATCAAGAGTAAAGTACCTTTATAGTTCACAACATTTAAATTAGAATGATATAATTGCACACTAAAACATAATTTTTAATTCTAAACAACTTTTCATAATAGCAATTTTCCATGTTATGAATTAAAATACAAATAAACAAAGTTTTCGTTATGATAATGCTCGCATTTTCAGCTTGTTTGATTTGGATTGTCCGTTTATTTTAAAATATGTTGCACCAACCATCATTCAATTGGAACTGATAGTTTTTGAACTGTCAAAAGTAACCAGCCCATTTTCTGCGATTATTTGAATAATCGACTGTTTTTATTTTGGAAATTCAATTTCATAACATAACCTTACATCTTTGACAGACCAAACTCGGATTCGAATGGAATAATCTGTATTAATACGATATTACCACTTATACATTGTCGGTTTGTAAATCAACAGTTTTTTAGAATGGTGCAACTCGTTTGAAAAATAACCATTGATCATTGATTTAAATCGTCGAATTGACGGTTAGCAAATCAGTTGATTTACAGTCTGTTGGTGCAACTGGGCATAAGATTTAGGCTGAGGTCTCTACTACATAATATTTGTTTGAATGCACTTCTAGTCTTTTCTATTCTAACTTTAATATCCAAAGTGATATAACTCTGATATACAAATGCTGACAATGTCCAAAGTAATATTTACTGTTTTTTACTCAATGTCTTATGATTAAGTTTTTTGCAGTTGGATTAATAGTAACATTGTATTTTTCAGGCCCTGCATTCTAATATTTGATTCTTTATCCGGAGCCAGCAGATGCCGTGTCGTGGCTACTTTAAGGGATTATTTAACGTGCGAATACAAATCGCGAATGGGAAGCGAGAGAGTATTTAATAAAGACGTTATCAAGGGAGCCAGTCCGAAAGTTCCACAGCAAAATAACTTCACGGACTGCGGACTCTATTTGTTACAATATGTTGAGCAATTTTTTAAGGTAGGTGATATATGTACTTTAGTATTTTATAGTTTACAGCTTTAGTAATTGATTTATTTTGTTTACATATATTATCGACTATTATTGTTTCATCATTATCGTATCATTATCAATAGCTATTCCAGTCATGGTCGGGTATAAACTTAAGTGTGTTCATTCGTTTCTGTTGGTTGTTTTTGACATCAATTCGCCATCAGTAATTTGTAATTTGTTTGATGTTATTCAGTCCGTATGGTTTGTTTAATTTGTACAGCATACTTATCTACAATTTTTCCCTTTCTCTTTCCCTTCTCTTTTATCTCTCCGCCTTTTCTATGTCTCTTTTTTTGTCCATCTTATACTCACTTTATTTTCTCTTTCTCTTCTACCTCCCGTTTCCCACTCTTTTTTCCCTTTTTTCTCCACCCTTCTTAGATTCTCTCTTTTCCCTCTCTTCTTCTTTTTTGTTTTGTTGTTTAGTTTCACGGTTATTTAAGCCAAAATAATGTTAATTTTGACAGACGTCAAACATTGGGATGTCAGATGTCAAAACGATGTTCTGTTCGTTCTCACATAACTCTATCTAGCGAAGGTTAGATTAATATAACAACCCTCAATTATATTTTTTTATTAAAACAAAACTTTTGGTTTTAGGATCCTATTAAAGATTTCCGGATACCTATAAAAGAAATACAAAATTGGTTCGAAGAAATCACCGTTACCAAGAAAAGGGAAGATATAGCAATTTTAATAAAAACTTTAATGCGAGAATACGGCAAAGATTTAAGGCTAGTGCCAGACAATATAATGTTCCCCACGCTGCATGGTAAGTAGCAACATTTAAAAAATACTACGTTTCTTTTTTGTCCAGGTCTCAATAGCTTTGCTCATCATATTTACTAATTCATCATCATCTATGGGTTTTACAACTCTTCGTGAGTCTTTGCCGCGCTTACTATTGTTTTCCATTGGTTCCGATCATATCCTACTATTTCCCAAGGTCTCACTTCCATCTTCTCCGGGTCTTCTCTGACTGCAAGATGCAAAAGCACCCACAAATAAGCTTTTCCACAGGAGAATAAAAAAACATTGATATCTTGATATTTAATCAACAATCCTCCATTTAGGTCTAACGACTTTCGCATGCCCGCAATGTTTTTTACTCTCCTTCCCAAAAACACATTTGTGGGTTACGAGCAAGTCCTCCCGCTCTATCTTTTTTTTAAGGATGTAGTGGCGTCATGTAATTTATTTGACTATTTCTGTACTGGAGAACTTCTTCTGGATCTTTGACCCTATACGTTGTTTTCAACTATCATTCGCTCCATGCTTTCTCTTCTTGTAGTTACATTGAAACGAAGTTACGATATAACTACCCCAGCTAATTGAACAATATTCGAAAATAATATTTCAACCAACTAAGCTAGCTATCGTTAACCCTGGTTTAGCTCATTATCCCAAGGTGTGTGTTCGCCTTGTCCTAATCTTAAATATGAACCATAAAAATTCACAATGGAAGCAAACAAAACAATATTTTAACCAATCATGTTTATTGTTCAATAATGATATAATAAAATTGTGACTTAGTAAATGCATTAACAAATATATTCAAATTCTAGCCAAAAACTAAAATTTGTAGATTATACTTACGGCTTATCGGTTCGATGGTAACTTCTTGATGTCGAATGGTACTGATGTAGACTTCTTGTAGACCTGGGCAGATGTTCGGCCTCAGATCCCTGCAGCTGAAGATGTTCGTCGTTGCAGTCTAGATGACCTGGTCATCTAGACCAGATGACTGGTCATTTTTGTCAGCCCTAGTTCCATCACCGGTGAGGATGGCTTGAAGCTCCCTAAGGGAGAAAAGGTTGATTTTATTCTCAAAAAGTAGAAGATATAATGCGTATAAGTGACAAACAAGAAGTTAATAACAAAAATGTACCTTTGCCAAATAGTATTCAAAAGCTAGTAGATGGCAAGGGTAAATTAAATGGAATTAAGATGAGGGGAATAGTTAAATAATTTGATTACTAAAAGCATATCAATAGAGAGAATGTAAAATATGAAACATGTGCTTTATGACATGCAAGGTTAGGTATCAGAAAAAATAACTATAAAAGATTAATACAGGCTTAGAATAAAAACTCACCCCAAGAGATTAAGTGTTGATGGATAAATAAAGCTAATATCAGCCTGTAATTGGCTTTTATAGCGAAATTAATTTTCCGCCACTCTGTATTGTTGAGAGACGAAGTGTCACTGTCATATCAGCGAAACACACAACATGAACTTTGAAATAATGACTAAGTAAGTATGAAGTAATGAACACAGAACACAAGTTTAGATGAGATTCTAAAATGCAAAGAGAGTTGCCTATAGAACGGGCACCAAACAGGTTTTTAACGTAAAAATAAGTTAAAACGAATACAGAAGATAATTATTAATGAAATGTTAAAGAAAATAGAATAAAATAATTATTTAAAAATAAACTAACAAAGATGTGACGTTTGTAACGTTACAATATGTCCAAAATATCTCAATATATTTTGGATGATAGTTGTGGTGAGTCCAATTTTTATGTTAAGTTCTGCTAGTATTGAATTATTTGTACGATGTACGGTCCATGGTATGCGCAACATTATATGGTAGATCCACATTTCAAATGAAATTATACGCTTCGAATCTGATTTTTTGATAGTGCAAGTCTCTGAAGTGTATTTTCCCAATGCTTTTCTCAAATCATCCATCCATCTTTTTAGTGGTCTACCTCGGTGTCATTTATCTTCTCTAAGTCTCCATTCTATGAGTCTTTTGGTCCACCTATTTATCATTCAAACGTGCTTCATGTTCAGCCCATCTCCATTTGGATTGTGCAATTTTTTCTATGACATCTGTCACTTTGGTCCTCTCTCTCACTATCCTATTTGGTACCGCATCTCTTCTTGTTATTCCCAACACTGCTCTTTCCATTTTTCTTTGGGTTATTCTCAATTTATTTGCAGAATGTTTAGTCAAAGTTATGGTTTCGGAACCATATCTTATTACCGGCAGTATGCATTTGTTGTAAACTTTTTTTCTTCAAGCAAATCGGTATCATTCCTTTTAGAATATGTCGCATCTTGCCAAATGCTGCCCATCCCAAGCCTATACGACGCTGGATCTCACAAGTTTGATTGTCTTTTCCTATCCTAATCATCATCATTTTCTTTGTCTTATCCCTATGCGGGGTCGGCTTCCCTAATTTCATTTCTCCACACAATTCTAACCTGGCTTCATATCAATGTCAATCCCCTTTACCAACATGTCCTGCCTTATCGTGTCCCCCCCGGTTTTCTTTGATCTTCCTCTCCTACTCCTTCCAGGAATCTGCACTTCAGCTATTCTTCGTATTGGGTGATTAACGTCTGGACGTTGAACATGGCCAAACCATCTTAACCTATGCTCTCTCATTTTGGCATCAATTGGTGCCACACCTAGACTTCCCCTAATATACTCATTTCTAATTTTATCCTTCTTTGTCACTCCAGTCATATATCTAAGCATTCTCATTTCCCCCACATGCATTCGTTGTTCCTCTTTATTTTTCACTGCCCAACATTCAGTTCCGTATATCATAGCCGGTCTTATGGCTGTTTTATAGAATTTTCCCTTCAACTTCATTGGAATTTTCCTGTCACACAGCACACCACTCGCTTCCTTCCAGTTCATCCATCCAGCCCTAATTTTACTGCTTGCATCTCCATATATTTCTCCATTACTCTGTAATACCGATCCTAGGTACTTAAAACTATTGGGACCGTGCAAGTTCGGCAAAGCGACTTCTATTTCTACGCTCTGTACTTTTATTCGCACTTTTAATTATATTGACCAATTATATTAGTCCTGGTTGCTGGATAATTGTCAAGGCCATAGTCCAAAAAAATAATAAGAAGAAAATATAAGATGCAGGTTATGTTATGCAAATTTAAACAATTGTATGTAGTAAATAAAATTAGTTATTAAAGTGCAGTACTGCAAGCAAAATACAATTAATTAAATTTACGTTTATATAATAATTGCATATCATATCAATATTGTGGAGCAATATATAATTTTTCAGCTTCAATGACAGAAGGTATGAAATATACGTCAATTTGACAATTTCAATTGACAATATGAATTATTTAAGATAGTTGCAATATTTCTACGCGACTCGCGCACGGTCATTTCTCGTTTCCCTTCCAAGTACTTGCACACCGCGAATTGCTTTTTACAATCATTTCACCATCCAAAGATACCATTTTATTTGTAGTAGCTCCATCTTTAAATGAACATTACAAATACTCTGTTTTTGTCCTACTAAGTTTTAAACCTTTTTCCTCCAGAGCTTGTCTCCACTGTTCCAGATTTTGTTCTAGGTCTCTTTCACTATTTCCTATTAACACTACATCATCAGCATACATTAGTCACCATGGAATACTACCCTGTAGTTTCGCTGTTATCTGGTCCAAAACTAATGAGAATAAATAAGGACTAAGCCCCGAGCCTTGGTGCAATCCTACTTTCATTTGAAATTTATCAGTCTCTCCCACACCTGTTTTAACACTAGTCGTTAGTCCCTCATACATATCTCCCACAATCTTTACATATCCGCCAGGGACTCCTTTCTTATTGAGTGCCCACCACAGAATCTCTCGAGGAACTTTATCATATGCTTTCTCAAGATCAATGAATACCATATGAGCGTTGGTCTCTTTATTCCTGTATTTTTCCATCAGTTGCCTTACAATGAAAATTGTATCTGTTGTTGATCTACCCTGCATAAAGCCAAATGGATTATCGGATATTTAGGTTTCTTCGCGTATCCGTCTATCAATTACTCTCTCCCATATTTTCATGGTGTGGCTAAGTAGTTTTATAGCCCTGTAGTTTGTACATTGTTGTATGTCTCCCTTGTTTTTGTAGACAGGTACTAATATACTGCTTCTCCATTCGTCTGGCATTTGTCCAACTTCCATAATTCTATTAAATAGACCTGCTAGCCAACTTATTCCTGTCTTTCCCAATGCTCTCCATACTTCCCCAGGAATATCATCTGGTCCGACTGCTTTTCCTTTCTTTATTGAAGTTATACTTCTTTAGGCATGTGGGTGAATTTTTATTTTTCTGGGCGCATGCGCACACCGACAGTATGGTATTAGTCGCTACATATTTTAAGTTATGTAACGCAAATAAGGTGTGCGCGAAAGAATATATTATTAGTGTTTTTGGTAAATATATTTATTATAATTTTTGTGTCAGTGGATTTGTCTTCCTCGTAATAAGTATTATTCATAGATTTAAGAAGCCCGAGATGTAACATGAACCTATTTAGATAGCTGCGCGAATGTTGCCTTGTTTCTAAACAGAATTGCAGGGGTGGGGAGCTTCTACATAAATGAAACAGAGTTGGATTCAGAATAATTAATAATATTTATTGAATTAGTTCCGAATATAACACAAATTAATATACACTTATTTAACTAATTACACTAATCGTATTGACTAATCACAAAAAACAACATCGGTTTCCGAAACGTTATTCAAATCTCCGATCATCTAATCGGCTGTCAGATTTGATCAACTGTTAACCTGTGATGGGTTTCTCAAACGCCAATTACGCCCGGTTTCCGAAAGGATGATCATCTCAAAAATTATGTAATCGACGATTAACAATAGATTAAATGCGTCAGAAACGTCAAACAAACTAGTTTTAACAACAGTCGATCACCTGACAAAAGATTAATCGTTAGTTAACAGCCGATCATGAGTGTTTTGAGTTTGCGAAAGGTCGATTAACCAGTTTCGCTTGTCAAACGGCGGTAAAAATGGACTGTTACCTAATCTGCGACTATCCGTCGATTAGCGGGCTGTTAAGAGTTTTTTTAGTTTTTTAATTACTGTAATTAACAAATTCCGGGAAAAAATTGTCAAATGACACATATATAAATGATATAAATCATATTATTCAATAAAAATAAGATTTTTTTATGGAAGAAATAATTTAGAATATTTATTTAACTTGCAGAACATGGATATCTCGGACATTTTTTATATTTGATTATATAATTTATATTTTTTTTCTTTTAAAAATGTAAGGTAACAAGGATGCTAGACTCATGGAGCTATTTTTTGAGAGGCCAGAGCTCTAACAAGCAGAACATAATGATTATAGCGATGTAAATAAGAGGGAAAACGTGTGAGAAATTATAGGAGCTAACTTTGGAGACAATAAAACAGCCGGTAAATAAATTAAAAATAAATATAAAAAGTAAATATATAGACCAAAAATAAAAATAAGATTATAAAATATTACAGATCATAAATAAACTGTTTTATATCTCCAACTTTCGTCACAATACCTAGCCTCATTTTTAAAATGCTCTCGTTCAATTCTTGCTCCAAACAAAAGTGACAGTCCGTAAGAGAGAATGCACCTTTAGAATCTAAAGATACAAGTTTGGATTTAGAGGTTAATATAATTGAAATTTTGAAGGATAACAGCCAATTGTGACAGTATTGCTACCAAATCGTATGTCAGATCTTCGATTACATGATCTATGATCATGCAATTTTACAATAATTGGCGTTTGAGAAACCCATCACAGATTAACAGTTGATCAAATCTGACAGCCGATTAGATGATCGGAGATTTGAATAACGTTTCGGAAACCGGCTGTTATTGTAAAATTGCATGATCATTGATCATGTAATCGATGATCTGACATACGATTTGGTAGCGATACTGTCACAATTGGCTATTATCCTGCAAAATTTCAATTATATTAACCTCTAAATCCAAACTTGTATCTTTAGATTCTAAAGGTGCATTCTCTCTTACGTACTGTCACTTTTGTTTGGAGCAAGAATTGAACGAGAGCATTTTAAAAATGAGGCTAGGTAATGTGACGAGAGTTGGAGATATAAAACAGTTTATTTATGATCTATAATATTTTATTATCGTATTTTTATTTTTGGTCTATATATTTACTTTTTATATTTATTTTTAATTTATTTACCGGCTGTTTTATTGTCTTCAAAGTTAGCTGCTATAATTTCTCACACGTTTTCCCTCTTATTTACATCGCTATAATCAATATGTTCTGCTTTTTAGAGCTCTGGCCTCTCAAAAAATAGCTCTATGAGTCTAGCATCCTTGTTATCTTACATTTTTAAAAGAAAAAAAATATAAATTATATAATCAAATATAAAAAATGTCCGAGATATCCATGTTCTGTAAGTTAAATAAATATTTTAAATTATTTTTTCCATAAAAAATCTTATTTTTATTGAATAATATGATTTATATCATTTATATATGTGTTATTTGACAATTTTTTCCCGGTATTTGTTAATTACAGTAATTAAAAAACTAAAAAAAACTCGTTAACAGCCCGTTAATCGACGGATAGTCGCAGATTAGGTAACAGTCCATTTTTACCGCCGTTTGACAAGCGAAACTTGTTAATCGACCTTTCGGAGACTCAAAACACTCATGATCGGCTGTTAACTAACGATTAATCTTTTGTCATGTGATCGACTGTTGTTAAAACTAGTTTGGTTGACGTTTCTGACGCATTTAATCTATTGTTAATCGTCGATTACATAATTTTTGAGATGATCATCATTTCGGAAACCGGGCGAAAGTTTTACAATAAAAATAATCAATGATCAAAAACTAAAAAATATTTTCATTGTCCAGAAAATAATGTCATTTTATTATGAAAAATTCTTTTACTTTTACTAGTATCTATAATTGTTTTATTATACTGATGAATTCGGACGTTATTGTAGGTGAAAATTATTAATTTTAATAAATTGGAATAATGTGACTCTAAAAAGGAATAATGTTTGAAATGGTTGTTTAAGTTCTTAAATAATAATTGTTCTGTTAATTCTTTTAATATTTGGACATTAACAATATTAACATTAATACTTTTATTAATGTTTATGTGGCACTGTAGCACTTTTTCGGCAGTAGAGCAAATAATAACAACATCGTTGGATGGATAAGTTAAATTTAATGTAACTCTTTGGTTGATGAATGATGTCAACAAGTCTGCTCGGTCTCCTATAAGTGCGTTTACACAGTCTTCACATTTCAAAATTTTCGATATTTTATAAACGACATATCCTGAATTGTATATAATAACTTCTCTCTTGTAATATGTAAATGATAAGTTCCTTAATTGAAGTGATATAAAATTCGTATTGGATATGTCATCGTTTTCATCAACACATTCGTCTTCAACAATTCGTTCTCTGCCACAAGACTTACTAATTATTTTTTCAATAGCCATAACTGTAATCAGTTCTAAAGGAATACAATTTCATCTAAAACTATCCCTTAGTTCTAAATGTTTTAACATTTTTTATAGGCTGCCTTAAACTGTTTAGCAGTTGGATTATTGTTATAACCCCCCATTGATCTAATTAACCCAAAAAAAGTTCTGATCTTGACTTAATTTATAGGTTGGAATATACACTAATAAATTTGTTTCCACTAATTGTTTGTACAAATGTTGAAGACTATTAATACAAAATAGAAATCCCAAAACTCCCATTTTTCTCTTGCTTTCGCAAAGCTTTACCCCGTTAACTAAAGTTAATGATTTTAAATATTCAGCAGTTTCGGTTAAAAAGTCATTAATTTTGATATAATTCTCTGTATTTAAAGGCTTTTTATAATCTTTTTGTGACATATTTCTAGAATTAAAAACATCAAACAAATTATTTAAGATACGAATAAAATTGACCGTAGCAGCAGAGTTACTAAGTTGTTGTAACTGTAAAACTTGTGTTAAATATTCAATAGCATGTGCCACAGAGTTACTAAATAATTGTGTTGCCAACCTTACTTTCATTTTGTGTTTTTTATAATTAATATGAGATTTTTTAAGTTTATTTCGTAAATGAAATCTCTTCCTCTTCCTTGGACCCTCTTCCTCTTGGAGTTTATTTAATTCCTTAATATATTTCCACTCTACAGTTTCACCATTATCATCAACTAAAATTAGTTTATCTCCTAGTGTGTTTCTTAATAATTTTATCATATGACACGGGTAGAACAGAACTGCAATTTCTTTATTTGAATTTTGTAAAGTAACCCTAAGGCCGATGCCACATTATGCGTTTTGAACGGATGCGGTGAAAACGCATCCGTTTCCAACGCAACCGGACCGACCTGTCACACTGTGCGTTTAGTCTGGTGCAGGTAGTAAGCGCGTACCGATGACTCAAAACGCATCCGCTTCCAACGCAACCGGACCGATCTGTCACACTATGCGTTTTTACCGGATGCGTCGGAAACGCATCCGGTCAAAACGCATAATGTGGCATCGGCCTAACTCCTTTACCATTGTCACATTATTTGATGCACCATCAAAAGTTACTGATTTCACTTCTACACCAGATTGATTTACCAAAGGACATCGCACACATCTTATGGAAAATATAATGTCACTCAAATTCAATAAAATTTATACGAATAGATTCGTTTTAAATTAACTGTCAATTCTTATCATTGCGCCAACTCTTAATTATGATTAATTACGGCGCAAATTGCAATTAAAGTTGATCGAAATCACATTTTTGGGGTCTATAAACGTGTCAGTTATAATCACTATTGCTCTGGGTGCTATTCAAAACAGCTTAAACCCCGCTGGGCCTAAGCGGATTAGTGAAACTATTATAATAAGATGTTTAAGAGCTCGAGAAGATTTATGAACTAACTATAATTTGGGTATTTTAAAATATTTTTTCTCTCTCTTATGTACCTACCCATTTGATTTCAGATTGATTTATATCAATTTCTGCTCTTATTATTGAAAATTAAGAGTTGGCGCAATGATAAGAATTGATCGTTAAATTGAAACGAATATATTCATATAAATTTTATTGAATTTGAGTGACATTATATTTTCCATAAGATGTGTGCGATGTCCTTTAAGCATTGTAATAATAAATTTTGTTTTTGTTTGCCAGTTAATGAATCAATTAAGAAATACCCTACGGGAAGTTTCCAAGAGCTATTAATACATACTAACATAAATACTATTGCTTCCTTGGCAATTGAATGACAATCCGTTTGTAAGTCAACTCCATAATCTACATATCCATAATATCACACACTCTTGATTATACACTATCAAATTAAAGTAATGTATCAAAAGTAACTGTATTAATCAGTAATAATGACTAACTTAGGTTTACATGCTTTATTTACTCTGGATAATAATTATGTGAGCAGTTTGATGAAATATGGTGTTTAAATTTTTGTAATATTTTTTTAAGTTATATTACATTGCATTAATATATATTTAGAATAAACAACTAACAGACTACGACATCTTGAGCATATACATATATAAAAAAATAAACAAAGCAATACAATGCTAAAATAAGTAACTCGGTACTTTTTACAATTACAAACAATCGGGCCTAATACCACCCTGGCCCTGGTGTCGAATGTAAACAAACCGGCGCGGCATTTGAATTTAAATACTGTTCAATACTTACGTAAACAAATGAATACTTCTTTTATCACGTCGGCATACTTTAGTTTTGTTGTATACACATTGTTTTACAATACATCGACTCATTTTGACACTAAAATCACAAAAAAAACAGAAACTATTTTGATATTCACAATTTAATTGCTTGCGTTAACCTTCAACGGCACGAAACAAAATATGAGCTTCGAACATTATCGGCGGTTCTCGTCACGATACGATGCTAATGTCCACTCCAATTGGTGAAATAGCGTAGGTAGGGATAAAGGAGAATTTGGCACGCTGCGCAATGAACCATGTTACATCTCGGTGTTTTCATTAATCTAAGATATTATTGAAAATATTTATTTTCAATTAATCTATCTGTCACCGTGATTGTAATTATGTCCGAGAAATGATCGTGTGTATACACAACGGTGGTAGCTCATCGGTAGAGCATTCGCCTACGGATCGAGAGGTCCCCCGTTCAAATCCGGACAGTCATTTTTTTTTAATTTTTGGTATTCTTTTAGTTCTTTCTAAAATTAGTTTAGTATTTAAATACAATACAAAAAAAAACTGTTTAAAGTAGATATATTGATTTCGTTGAAATCATAATATGAAGTTAGATTATATTATAATAGAAGTATAACTTGTTACGTGCGTACAAAGCACACACACATTCTTTTTTTTAAGCACTTGTTTCTTTTCCTATCCTAATTTCATGCTCTAAATAGATATAGCTAAAAACCTGATGTACTTCGTGCCCACCTACTCTCATATTGTCAAGGATAAAGTCTTACTCAAATTATATTTTTTCTAGGTAAAATCGTCGAACATGAAATGGACGACGAGGAAGAGGACGAGGAAGAAATGATGGAAGAGGAGGAGGAAGAAGAAGAAGAATCATTTGACACGTCGAAAGATGATCTACCGATGAATTCCTCCAAAGAATCTTTATCAGAGGCCTTCGATGAGGGCGAACTGAAGGGCGAAGAAACCGGATCGCCCATCAAGCCCTCGAACGAGGCCGTTCCTAGTGATTTCGTGACTCAGCGCGTAGTGAACCCCAAACCGGACGTGAGCGAGTTTTCGCTTCCGCGACAAACTAATCGAGACACGTTGTCAATTCTTAAAGCTAAACGGATAGTTAGGCATAGGAATACGGATGACGGACCAAGTTTAAAAAAACCGAGAAATGGGCAGGATTAGTTATTTTATTATTATTCTTTATTGAAAACAAACGAGACTCGTTATTATTTTCTATTGTTAATATAAGTGTGAGCAGTTGTAATTTTTTATTTAAAATATAAAGATCGAATGATTTATGTGAAAGTTTTATTTATGGTATTTATTGTTGTTATTTGTGTATTTCCAATATTTATTCAGAACAAATTAACACAATTATTTAGAAAAGTGGCTGAAAAATCAAAACCAAAGGATCAGGCAACACTCCTTATGGAAAAGTGGTCCCGGTCAAATTTGATGAAAGTTTGGTCAATGATACTTCTTGATGTGTAGATTAAAAAAGTCCATGGCACCTGGGTCTAAATAACTACTATTCTCGAGTTATAGCCTTCTGAAGTTATTGGATTCGAGTGCTCGGTTTATGTTAAGTGCACTAATTTACGGTCAAGTGAACGAAAATATTTATTATTAGAAGAGAAACTCATGTTTTTCATACATGTTTGCGTGTTGTATATGAATTCGTGGTCAAAAATAGTTGGGTCGTATTTTAGTCTTCAGAAAACCTCCGAAAAGTCTTCAGAAAACTAAAGAAGTGCGGTATAAAAGGTGCTGCTAGATCGATATAAGCATTATCATGTTTTCATGAATGCTTCTCAGTTATGGAATACCAGCAAAACTACAGTTCCGCCTTATCTTTAGAAAACTACTGAACAGTGGCGCATCTAGGGGGGGATGGGGGTAATTCCACTCGTAACATGTTCCAGAATAATTAAAGAAAAAATTGTTGAAACATAAAAAAATACATTAGTTGACATGAAACTTGTCCCGGATATCAGATATAAGACAGGTAGAAAACATGGACTTGATTTCAATACAAAAAAAAAACAAAGTAAATGGTAGTTTGTAAATGTTAAATATTAATTACAATTGTCTATGGAAAAATCGAGTTTAAATCATCTTCGACTATTCGTATGTTAACATTTTGCTGATTTCGGTTAGATGCATCATACGTCGTGTTAACTAACGACCTATCAGGATACTTAACATTGGGTTGATGTCTTGCAAAGCCTAAAAACCATAACACACTGGTGATATGAGCACAAGTACCTACAGTTCTCTCACCAGATTGACAGGTACAGTAGTACCCGTTAATCGGTTCTTCTACAGGCTCATCTTCATCATTATCTTCATCAATCGTATAGGAAATGAATACTTGGTGTTTTGTAGCTTGCCGAAACCTAGAAAATATTCGAACTCTTATGAATTCTGGTTTATCCATATTCTCATCAATTTGAAACTCTTCGTCATTTTATCTTATTATTTTATCTTGTATGTAAGATGGTGCCAGTTTAATTTGATATATCCCAATCGTAAGGTCTTTTAGGTAGTCTAAGTCGAAAACAGGAAAGTTATCAAAATCATGATTATGAAGCCTTCTCCATTGACCATTTCTTCTATGTGATTATACCTAAGTATGAATATTATAATTGTTATAAAAATAACCCTACAAAATTATTCTCCATAATATTTTGTATTAAAAAGCTCATCATCATTGGCTGTAGAACCCCTGGTGGACCTCGGTCTGTTCGAGAATCAGTTTACATTCCATTCTATCCTCCGCCTTGGTTTTCCAATTTCGTACTCTTAACACCCGTAACTCATCTTCTCTGGTCCTTAAATCGTACTCTGGGCCATGGGCGCCCATACCCATGGGCAGGGGGGGCCGTGACCCCCCTGGCTTTTCGGGTGCTTTGAATTATATATGGTTATTCAAAGTATACAAAATATAATGTGCAACTTCTTCACGTTTGCCACCCCCCTAAAAATTTTTATATGGGCGCCCGTGCTCTGGGCTTAAGTCTTTTCGTCACACTATCCGCTCTTTGGTTATAAATGTGTTTTGATGGCTCCATCTCGTTCATTTTCGTTAAATAAAGTTATTTCATTAATTCTGGAACATGTTACCGGTGGAACTACCCCTATCCCCCCTAGATCCGCCACTGTTCAGTAGTTTTCTAAAGATAAAGCCGAACTGCGGTTTTGCTGGTATTGCATAACTGAGAAGCATTCATGAAAACATGATAATGCTTATATCGGTCTAGCAGCACATTTTATACCGCACTTCTTCAGTTTTCTGAAGACTTTTCGGAGGTTTTCTGGAGACTAAAATACGATCCAACTATTTTTGACCACAAATTCATATACAACACGCAAGTATGTACGACGAACATGAGTTTCTCTTCTTCTAATAATAAATATTTTCGTTCACTTGACCGTGAATTAGTGTATTTAACGTAAACCGAGCACTCGAATCCAATAACTTCAGAAGGCTGTAACTCGAGAATAGTAGTTATTCATACCCAGGTGCCATGGACTTTTTTAATCTACACATCAAGAAGTATCATTGACCAAACTTTCATCAAATTTGACCGGGACCACTTTTCCATAAGGAGTGTTGCCTGGTCCTTTTGTTGTTGTGTGTTGGCAAAAAATGTTAATTAAATAAAAAATCAACGAGGAAAATAAAATTCTGTAGCTGGCTGTATACCATAAATCACAAAAATACTGAATCCTTTTTAAAAGGTATATTTAAAAGTCCCTAAATAAGGGGTTACATCACATAACAGAACGTTTTCGGATTAAAAAATCCATCCAGTGTTAAAAAACCAATTGTGTGTATGCCTGAGCCACCAAAATGTTTGGGTATAAACCCTTTACATGTTAAAAAGTTTTTCTGATCCTGTCCCTTCTTGTCTTACCTAACATATTCATTTCAGCTACCTCCATATTCTTTTCCTGAATCTTTTTTACATGCCACACTTTACCACCGTACACCAAGGCAGATATCACTACACTTTTGTATATTTTTCCATTCAGCCTCTCCCGGATTTTTTTATCGCGGAGTAACCCGGTCATTCGCTTCCAGTTAAAACAACCAGCGTGTATCTTTTGAGTAATTTCTAATGTCCAATTTTCCCTTTGTAGGAGCCTTCTTCTTCTAGTGCTAACTACACTAATGAAGGTTGGCTATAACCATTGCAAATTCGTCTCTATCTTCTGCTTTTCTGAAAAACGTCTGTGTGTTTAAGAAGGTCCAGTCGCGATTTTTTTTCAGCCAGGATATTTGTCGTCTACCAGGACACCTTTTTTCTTCGATTTTACCCTTCATAATCAGCTGTAATAACTCATACTTATCATTTCTAAGTATGTGCCCTAAATATGCTGCCTTTCTCTTTTAATGGTGGTAAAAAGTTCTCTGTCTCTTCCCATTCTGTTCAAGACCAGCTTCCAGCTTTCTCATTAAATCAACATTAATAGTTCAAGCTTCGACACCATAAATAAGAATAGAGTGGATATACAATTTCACCATGCGATATCGGCTTTGCAGATTGAGTCTTTGGTTACTCAGTTTTCTCATCTTCAAAAAGGCTGCTCTTGATTGTTCTATTCTTGATCGAATTTCTGATTTCGGATTTAGATCTTCTGTAATCCGCACTCATAAGTACTTTATTTTGTCCACTTGTTCGATATCTTCATTTGTTATCTGGATCCTTGTTATGACTTACCCCTCTTGCTGATCACCTTGGTTTTTGTTTTCTTTTTGTTTATTGTTAAACCAAACTGTTCCCCAGACCAGTATCACAAATTGTGTTTATTAACGTCTGCATGTCTTTCTCACTTTCAGCGATGATGACTGTATCGTCGGCATAACGGATGTTGTTTATATTTCCACCATTTACCTTGATATATTCTGTGCTGTTTTCAAGTGCTTGTGTAAATAACTCTTCGCAGTATATATTAAATAGTAATGGTGAAAGTACACATACCTGTCTCACTCTACTTATCTGTTGCGCATCCGTGCTACTTCCATATAATGTTACAACAGCCAGTTGGTTCCAATAGGAATTTCTCACTATCTTAATATCATTTTTGTCGAGTCCTTTTCACTGTAGACGTTTCATGAGAATGTTATGTTTAACTTTGTCGAAATCTTTCACATAATCTATAAATGCGACGAAAAAATCTGTTTGTTGGTCTCGAAATTTTTGGGCAAAAGTTGTGAAACATTTACATTAAGAGATTTTACTGTGGCGAGGCCTTAAGAAAGCCAAACTGTTTATTATTCATATCCGCTTCATACTTTCTGAATAATATATTCTTGCATGTGCAACCTTTAAAAGTGTTTTTAATATTTATTGTGACATTAAGCTGATCAATCTATAGTCACTACAGTGTTTGGGGTTCTTGGTTTTTGGCAGCGGAACAAAGGTTGATAGTAACCAATCTCTAGGTATCTCACCAGAATTGTATATTTTATTGAAGAGGATAGTTATTGCGCTTAAATTGACTTCATCTATAAGTTTAATCAGCTCGATGTGAACTTCAATGTGCTTGTAGGAGCCAAGGTATTTAAATTCTACTCGTCCTAATTTTTCTCCAAGTAATTCTATGTACCCTACCAACCCTTTTCATCTCAACCACATATACTCCGTTTCGACCTGTTAACCTTAAATCCTCCCTCTTCAATAGCCCTTCTTTAATCTTACAACTTCTCCCAAATTTCTTTGTTCTCCTCTACAAACACGATATCGTCAGCAAAGAGCATTGGCCTGTGACCAAGGAGGCTCCTCCTTTACCTTCTCTGTCAGTACATCCATAACAAAATTAGACAGGCAGGGGCTAAGTGAAGAGTCTTGATGCAAACCAACCGTCACTGAAAAACTTTCAGTCAATCCAGCACAAGTCTTCTGTATCCCTCATACATACCCTTCACGAGTCTTTGTACTTCTCAGGAAACCATTTCTCTCTAATACTTCTCCATAGCTCTTGTCTAGGAACTGTGTCCTACGCCCTCTCAAGATCTATAAATACCAAATGTAGTCCTCTTATCTTCTGGTCGTATTTCTCTACCTACTGTTTTAAAGCAAACAACATCTGTTGTTCTCCTTCCTGGCCTAAACCCAAACTGTTGTTCTCCTATCGATCTCTCTCTACCATCACTCTACAGTTCCTGCGAAATTTTCGTTTTGTGCGACAATTTTTTACCTCTATTCTTCTAGAGTCCTTAATGTCCTTTATCTTTATACAATGATTCTATCACACACTCTCTCCATGCATTGGGCATTATTTCTTACTCTTATATCTTACGTATCATTTGCCATAAAATATTATCCCCCGCCTCTTCTAGAGCCTTGTAAATCTAGTATTACATTCTCATATGGGATCCCTCATGGTCTGTCTTTCCTTCCCTTCATCTCTATAATCACATTGTGATGTACATAAAAGATAGTCATGATATAGAAAATCGATTTTTAGTAGATCCAATGTGACACAAAATCTAGGCATGGGATAAAAAAGTTTATTTGAAGAAAGTGTATTTTTTGTCTTTCTTAATGGCGGTACAGGCTCCTTTTTGCAATATTTTATTTAGTTATAGAGTAATTTCCAATACTAACATATTTTTGAAATTGGGCCATTTCTGAAATCTGTACCGCCATTCTTTATTATATTATGAATCATCATCATTCTCTTTGCCTTATCCCTATGCGGGGTCGGCTTCCCTAATTGCATTTCTCCACCCAATTCTGTCTTGGGTCATATCAATGTTAATCCCCTTTACCAACATGTCCTGCCTTATCGCCTCCCCCCAGGTCTTCTTTGGTCTTCCTCTCCTACTCCTTCCAGGAATCTGCACTTCAGCTATTCTTCGTATTGGGTGATTAACGTCTCGACGTTGAACATGACCAAACCATCTTAACCTATGCTCTCTCATTTTGGCATCAATTGGTGCCACACCTAGACTTCCTCTGATATACTCATTTCTAATTTTATCCTTCTTTGTCACTCCACTCATCCATCTAAGCATTCTCATTTCCGCCACATGCATTCGTTGTTCCTCTTTCTTTTTCACTGCCCAACATTCAGTTCCGTACATCATAGCCGGTCTTATGGCTGTTTTATAGAATTTTCCCTTCAGCTTCATTGGAATTTTTCTGTCACACAACACACCACTCGCTTCTTTCCACTTCATCCATCCAGCCCTAATTCTACTGCATGCATCTCCATCTATTTCTCCATTACTCTGTAATACCGATCCTAGGTACTTAAAACTATTGCTTTTCACAATCATTTCACCATCCAAAGATACCATTTTATTTGTAGTAGCTCCATCTTTAAATGAACATTCCAAATACTCTGTTTTTGTCCTACTAAGTTTTAAACCTTTTTCCTCCAGAGCATGTCTCCACTGTTCCAGTTTTTGTTCTAAGTCTCTTTCACTATTTCCTACTAACACGACATCATCAGCATACATTAAGCACCATGGAATGTTACCCTGTAGTTTCGCTGTTATCTGGTCCAAAACTAATGAGAATAAATACGGACTAAGCACCGAGCCTTGGTGCAATCCTACTTTCACATGAAATTTATCAGTCTCTCCCACACCTGTCCTAACACTAGTCGTAACTCCCTCATACATATCCCTCACAATCTTTACATATTCACCAGGGACTCCTTTCGTATTGAGTGCCCACCACAGAATCTCTCGAGGAACTCTATCATATGCTTTCTCAAGATCAATGAATACCATATGAGCGCTTGTTTCTTTACTCCTGTATTTTTCCATCAACTGCCTTATAATGAAAATTGCATCTGTTGTTGATCTACCCTGCATAAAGCCAAATTGATTCTCGGATATTTCGGTCTCTTCACGTATCCGTCTGTCTATTACTCTTTCCCATATTTTCATGGTGTGGCTAAGCAGTTTTATAGCCCTGTAGTTTGTACATTGTTGTATATCTCCCTTGTTTTTGTAAACAGGTACCAGTATACTGCTTCTCCATTCGTCTGGCATTTGTCCGACTTCCATAATTCTATTAAATAGACCTGCTAGCCATCTTGTTCCTGTCTCTCCCAATGCTCTCCATACTTCCCCAGGAATATCATCTGGTCCTACCGCTTTTCCTTTCTTTATTTTTTGAAGCGCTTGAGCCACTTCCTCGTTGGTTATTTTGGTGACCATTGCTGCTACTGTCTCCGTTGACTCTACAGGCTGTCTGTCAAATTCTTCATTTAATAAGCTGTCAAAGTACTTTCTCCATCTCTTTTTGACTTCCCTTTCGTGAACTAGTATTTTATTATTTTCATCTCGGATACATCTAATCTGATTAAAATCTTTTGCTTTCTTTGCTCTCTGTTTGGCTATTTTATATATCTTCGTTTCGCCTTCCCTGGTATCAAGTTGATCGTATAGGTTTGAATACGCTTCTGCTTTGGCTTTTGCTACTGCTACTTTCGCTTCCTTTTTCGCCACCATATAGTTTTGAAGATCTGTGTCGGATCTGGTTTCTTGCCACTTTTTATATAATTTTCTCTTCTCTTTTATTTTTCCTTGTACTTCGTTTGACCACCACCAAGTCTCTTTATCCTCGAACTTTTTTCCTGACGTTTTCCCAAGTATTTCAATAGCAGTCTCTCTAATACTACTGGCCATTTTTCTCCAAATTGTATTAGGGCTTCCTTTCATGTTCCAACATATTTTTTCTACTATTCTTCTCCTGAATAGACCTTCTTTCTCATCTTTCAGCAGCCACCACTTGATTTTTTGTGGTCCTCTCCGATATTTTTGTTTAGTTTCGCTTTTTACTTCGATGTCCAGAACAAGCAGCTTATGTTGTTGGCTTACTGTCTCACTCACTATTACCTTGCAGTCCTTGCATTCACGTATGTCTTCTTTCCTTATCATGAAGTAGTCTATTTGGGATTGATGTTGTCCACTTTTGTAGGTAATAAGTTGAGTTTCTCTCTTTTTAAAGAATGTGTTAACAATCACCATATCCAATGCTGTTGCTAATTCAAGCATGTCATCTCCAGCTTCATTTCTAGTTCCAAAGCCTAATCCCCCATGTATTGTTTCATATCCTGTCTTGGTTTGGCCCACATGTGCATTGAAATCACCTCCTATTATAACCTTCTCTTCTGCTGGAATATCACTCAGTACGTCTCCTAATTGATCATAGAAAGCTCTTCTTTCATTCTCACCCAGACCTGTTTGGTGAGCATACACACACACAACATTCAATACCTCTTTATCAATTACAAATTTCACTGAAATCATTCTATCACTCGTTCTTACAACTTCTACTACGTTATCTTTCATTTCACTATCAGCAATTATACCAACTCCATTTCTAGTGTTACTACTCCCTACATACCACAATTTGTATCCTTCACCTAGTTCTTTCGCCCTTTGTCCTTTCCACCTAGTTTCTTGAATACAAGCAATTTGGACTCTTCTTCGTTTGAGCGCATCCACTAACTCCAGACTCTTACCTGTAAGACTACCAAGATTCCAAGACCCTATCCTGATTTTTCTAACCTGTAATGGTGTTCCCCCTGAGATAGTCCTCACCCGGAGATCCGAACGGAGGCTCATTTTACTTCCGGAACATTTTACCTCAGGAGATGCCATCATTTCAGTATAAGTTTTTATTGCGTTTGGAGAAGGTCTTTTCATTATTATGGCCTGAAAAGATTTTTGGATATTTGATGCCTGAATGCCTTTTCTATCAGCACCATACCCTGCCTTGCACGTTTAGCCAATACACCACCAATGCAACCAAAGTGCAGTATTACCCCACACCCGCCTGCATTTTTCTGTATAGGCCAGGATCCCTACTGTAAGGACTGCCCTATAAGCCAATGTATTGTTGCCCGTATCCCGCCGCTAGGAGGCACGTACTTTGGTTATTTCGGGATACAAATTATATTATGAATATGTGTGCCAAATATCTCGACAAAATATTCAAAATTACAGCCGTAATCTTGGACCGCGTTTGTTGCTACCTGTTGATCGTTACTGTATGCTCTTAATACTTCTTAGACGCTTGTTCGATGTTTTTGTTGCTTTTCCATGCTTTTGGCGTTTTTCAAGGTTTTATGTTTCTATTTTAACCCTTTTCGATGCCATATCTGTACTTTTGGTGTTTTGTAACACTTTTTCCATGCTTGTGACATTTAGTGACTGTTTAGCAAACAAAATACATAATAATTACATGATGATAAGTCTGAACTGTAAAGTGAGACTGATTCTGAGACTACCCATTATGTACACCCAAGCTGGTCTTCCTGGAACATTTGTTCTTGAGCAAGTCAATAATAGTACCGTTACAGTGTATGTGACAGTAATGCTGCCAAAAAATAAAGAAAACATTTTTCCATTTGAACCATTTTATTAAGGATAAAATATTAATAAAATAATTTGCAATGACATTCTAATTTAAATTAAGAAATACTAATACTCAAATGTTCACACAATTGATTATATTATTTATTTGTAAGCAATATTTCCATAAAACTCATATCTATTTTTACTTAACCGCCAATTAGGAGGGCGTATTTGACTGGCGCCTATTTTGGGAACTTCACGTAAAAATGATCTGGTCATATGATCTGTAGTTTCCATGATGATTTCTTCGATGAAAATGCGAATATGTTCACTGAAATTGCGAATGTCTGCACAGCGAAATGGTTTTATTCTCTTGGGCATCTAAAAGTAGAATTTTGTCATAAAATGAATAAGGTTATTGGTGCTGTAGGGTCTGCTTGAATATTAAGAAGAGTCCACAAGGAAAGAAAATTTTTCCTGTAGTTGGCTGTATACCATCAATCACAAAAATTGGAATAAATCCTTTGTAAAAGGTATAAAATTTATTAAAATCCCTAAAGGGCTACATCAGAACAAAACGTTTTCGATTTTATTACAAAATCATCATCAGTGTAAGACAGTCTGGATGCTAGCTGAGCCACCAAAGAAATATAGGGGTAGGGGTAATAACCATTCAAATATAAAATTTATGCTTTATAGATGCATATTTACTTAAAATGCCTTGTGATGGGCAAATAGCAACAGGAATAATGCCCTAAGGTAAGGTATTTAAATTCCCAACATGTGGGATGCAAAAAATTGAGTTGTTTACATTTCGATGACTTTATGGCAACTTTATGGCAAATCAGTTGCCATAAAGTCATCGAAATGTAAACAACTCAATTTTTTGCATCCCACATGTTGGGAATTTAAATACCTTACCTTAGGGCATTATTCCTGTTGCCATTTGCCCATCACAAGGCATTTTAAGTAAATATGCATCTGTAAAGCATACATTTTATATTTGAAGGGTTATTACCCCTATATTTCTTTGGTGGCTCAGCTAGCATCCAGACTGTCTTACACTGATGATGATTTTGTAATAAAATCGAAAACGTTTTGTTCTGATGTAGCCCTTTAGGGATTTTAATAAATTTTATACCTTTTACAAAGGATTTATTCCAATTTTTGTTATTAAGAAGAGTGCTTTTTCAAAAATTTACTAAACTATATGGCCCGAAAATTAATTGGGCGGTATGATATATGGGGTCTAGAAGTGAATAAAAAGAAAACCGAATACTTGTGCATGGAGGAGAACAAAAATATCTCATATTAGACGATATGACCATGTTAAAGCACTACAAATATCTAGGCATCAATATTTCGGACCATGGAATATTATACAAAGACTTAAGAGAAAGAAATATGTCGGGCAGAAAAGCCATCACAGCATTTTATGGGAGCAATCACCAATCCATCAGCAAAGAAAATCTCTATATCGCTCTATACAGATGTGAGGTATAGTCACTGAAAGAAAGAACACTGGCAGCGTTGAGAGCAACGGTAATGGATTTTTGGAGAAGAGCAGCAGGAAGATCTAGAAGAGTAAGGATTACCAAGAGAAATAATGAACCAATTAGAGAAATAATGGAAATCAAACGAACAAGCACTTGAAGATGAATTACTTGAAAAACAACTTAATGCTATAGAAAATTGGAGAGAGTTAGAGAAGATCCTGAGGAACATTATACAACAACGGGATGGCGATACATTGTCTAAAAGAAAACAATGGATAACACCACAAATAAAGTCATTGATATTGTAAATGAGAAAATATAAAAATAAAAACGGACAACAATACAAAAATGGAAATAAAACAAACAAAAAAAAAACAAAGAAGCGAATGGATTGGGGCTATCAGCAAAATGTGCAGAGATAAAAAGGTTAAAGAAAGAAGATTATAAATTAAAGAAACAACTGGCATGTACAAAAAAAGAGGTATTGGAAATATAATGAACAAGATTATATTGAAGAGTTATTTGAGGACGACAAAAGAATGGAAACAATAGAACCAAGAGGTAGACATGGATCTACAGTTGCCAAAGGGGGAATTGAAAATGCTCTAAAACGTATGAAAAAATGATAAAGCCATGGAACCGGATAAAATACGTACAAGAATGTTAAAGATTACTAACACAGAACCACATGGATATACATAGTAGTAGAATTATTCAACGAAATTTACTATACCGAGAAAATTCCGAAACAACGGTTAATATCAGAGGTCATCCCAATACCCAGATCAGAGTTCAAGCAATGAAATGTGAGGAATATAGTTTGATGAACCATGTTTTAAAAGTTTTCTTGTGAGTGATCAATGCACGTGTCTACAAAAAACTAGACGATAGCATAACAGGAAAGCAACTGGGATTTTGAAAAGGTTTTTGAACAAGAGAGGCATTATTTACTATACACTCAGAACGGTGTCGAGATGTCAATTATGACGTATTCATATATGTCCAGTTGACTTTGAGAAAGCCTTAGAATATAATGGAGTAGAAATATGTTTTATAGTCACAACATTTTTATAATTTTATGGACAAAGCTTACATACAATCAAAAGAAAAATAATGTTAATAACAAATAACAACTACAATTTAGTAAAATTAGATAAATCGTCAATATATAGTATATAAGCTATAAAAGCAAAGACAAAAACAATGTATTGCAAAATTTATATAAATTTCAAATTGAACATACTTAATACAACATTAGAAACTGACAAGTTTAAGCTACTGCGAATGAAACCCAATTTTCTTAGTTATTCATTAAGAGATTCTTCTATTGAATAATATGGTCTTTTAGATAGATAGGCTTTTGTCATTTTACGGAACTTTGGGAATGATGTTGCAGATTTAAGTTATAAAGGGAGATGGTTGTATAGTTTTTTGGATCGGTACGTAAATATCAAATTTTGAATTTCTGGTGGAGTATAGATGATTGGGCCTTGCTGGAAAGACATGAAGGTGTTTACGAATTAAACAAATTGTTTCTAAAATATATAAAGATGGAAGTGTTAAAATTCCGTGATTTCTGAAGTAACTTCTGCAATGTGTAGATCTTCTGAGGCCAAACAGATATATTATTGCTCTTTTTTGCAATTTAAAAATAACATCAAATTGAGCAGCTGTACTAGAACCCCAAAAAGGAAGACCATATCGTCAGTGATGTGACAATACCTCCTATCTGACAATACCGTGAGTTGTTTAGGAGAGACGTAAAAGTTTTTTTTAGGGCCACCTCCTGTTTTTATAAGATATTTATTGATTTGTTTTGTAGTAAATTCTACTATGTATTTACTATATAATAAGTCAAAACTTACATATGAAAACAGTAGGTGACCCTAAAAGAGGTTTTTCGTCTCTCCTAAAAATCTCACGGTATTGCCACATCACCGACGATATCGAAGATGAGACTCGAACAACGAAAAATATGTTATTTTAGAAGATGCTAAATTGAGTTCCTTGAGACAGATTCTATTGCATGTCAAGCTGAGGCGAGTTTCTTACTTAACGAATCGATATGAAGGGACCATTTGAGGTTGCTGTCTAAAAAAATACCTTTACAGAATCAACGGTACTGATCTGGCTTTTATTAAGAGGCAAAGGTTGAAGAGATCCTTTATAGGATAATGCTACTGTTTTATCTACGTTAAAAGAGAGCATATTAGAGTCAGACCAGGTCTTTATCGTCAGTAAAGTTATAGTTTCATGAAGAGATGCAATAGTTGAGTAGTTGCTCCAAGTAATACTGTTATCATCAGCAAAAATAAAAATTTTCCTATTGGTTTTTAAATTAGTGATGTCATATAAAGATAAGGAACAGAAGAGGACCCAATACTGAACCTTGTGGTACTCCACGTACAATGTTTTTGAGACTAGAGTCAGTATCATCTGCTCTAACTAGTTGTTTCCTATTATTCAAGTAGGATTGGAACCAATTCAAAGAAATACCTCGAATTCCATAGTTTAGTTTTTTAATCAAGATGTCGCGATTTACACAATCAAATGCTTTGGCATAGTCACAGAAAACAGTGACAGTATAAAGATTATTGTTTAGTGCTTGGTAAACCTCATGTAGTACAGAAAACATGGCATCAGTGGTACAATTATTAGTTAAAAAGCCCAACTGATTTTGTGATAAAATGTTGTTATCAACGATAAAAGACATAAGTCGAGTTTTAATGAGTCTCTCAATAATTTTGGAGAGTACCGGTAGTAAGGCAATAGGTTTATATGGGCCATTCCACGAACATCCGCCTGTTTTGGATTACTTCGACAACGAATATTTTACTGTGCAACATAAGAAGTACGAAAGTAAATGGCGCTAATAATTATTCCAATAAACAACAATGTAATTTGCAATTTACTTTCGTTCTTCTAATTTTGCACAGTAAAATATTCGTTGACGAAGTAATCCAAAACAGGCGTATGTTCGTGGAATGGCCCATAGTTGCCGGCATTAGATTTTTTACCACCTTTATGAAGAGGAATAATAATGGCTGTCATTAGGCACTCTGGAAATTTACCTTTTTCGAAGGAATCATTAATTAGTGGGACGAGGATTTCCAACACATTTTCTGTGAGATTAGAGAAAATTTTTATAGATAGTCCATCAGTACTACAGGATGATTTGCTTTTGATACTATTGATTGTTTGGATCAGTTCAGAATTATCGACTGGTCTTAAAAAGAATGAATTCGAGACCTTTCCTGAATTAGGGAGATAGGAAATGGGATCTTGTTGCGACACAATAGTTGATGTTATATTTTTACTCACATTAACGAAGTAATCGTTTAGACTTTTAGGATTTGGAAGGGAAAATGATTGAGCTTTGTCAGTTTTATTTCGAAGATCGTTTATTATAGACCAAGTGTCTTTTGCAACACTTTTAGAGCTTCCCAGACGATTTTGATAATAGGCTTTTTTAGCTGATTTGACAAGTTTTAGATATGTTATCATGTGCTTTGACAAAATACAACACAGAAGGCTTGCAAACATATTTCGGAGCACAGAAATAGATGATCAGGATATGAGAAGCATTACAAATTCATACCGACATTAGAAAGCCGTAATTCGAGTAGTCCCACAAAAATCTAAACACATTCCAATAAGAAGAGCAGTATGAACGGTACACTTGATACAGAAAAACAAGATAAAAACTTGAGCCCATTCCTGCAAAAGAGAGGCTGACATTATCCCTTTCTTCTTGCATATCATATCGAGTAAAACTGAACAAAACACTTCTTTTATCTAGTTTTGGCATAGATAGCATTCTAGGTAGAACTTTTTTACAACTTTGAACTTAGCTTAGAAAGAAATTATCTACCGCATGTTCTAACTTTATCATGGTATCATATCTTCAAGGATATGTCATCAACTATCCCTCATAAATTACCTTTTAGAATCATTAAAAACCTGTATAAGAATTGTACATGAAATCGATGATTTTTTCACAGATTATGAAAAATGGGGTAAAAAATTATTTAAGAATAACTTAGAAACGAGTGTTTTAAAAATCGTGCAAAACGAAATCAATGATATTATATTATTAAAAATGTTGCAGAGACTGAGAGACAAGGCTTTTATGGATTAATATAGCAATGGGAATATGTATACAAAAAACTGAGGAAAAATGAATATAACTAAATAAACTTACGTACTTTTAAATAGCCGAAAAATAAGTTTTTCTATTTCTAAATGAAGAATCAATAGAAGAACCGGTGGTTTTCACGTACTGACTCATACTCAATCTATTTTATTTTATTACGAATAACGAAAAAACTATCGAATTGTTCGTACAAGGTCAATGTCAGTGGTAATTTAAATTGATCTTGTTTACGAGGGATCCTTCGAAATATCACAAACGTAGACGGACATAAATGTTAATAGGACGACAAACAAAATTGTGGAGAGCAGTGAGCAGTTATAATATGTACGGTGACCATATGTACTTATTTAAGTAGGACAGTACTTATTTTTAAATATTGTCCTAATGTACTTTAAAACCTTTCTAAGGACAAGCAAATGTACTTAATTTTTCTAAAAAATTAATATTTTTACCTTTTACTATTTTTAAACAAATTTCTTTGTATACTGTTCCAGGTATTGCAGCTTTTGTGTCTTGATGGTTTCCAATATTTCCATTCTTTTGTTGACTCTTCTCATGACTTCGTTGTTTGTTACATGCTCGGTCCATGCTATCTTCAGGATACCTTCACCCACAGTTCAAATGCTTCCAACTTTCTAGTAGTCGACCTGTTAATTGACCATGCTTCTATCCCGTAAAGCAGAGTCGAGAAAATATAACCCATTACCAGGCTAACTCTCAAGTCTAATTATTTCAGTTCTCTTGCACAAAGTACCTTTCTCATTTTATTGAAGTTTGTTGCTTTCTTTATTTGAACTTTGATTTCTTTGGAGTAATCGTTTGTGTGATTAATTATTGTGCCAACATAGTTGTAGTTTTCAACTTGTTCTAAAGTTTTACCTTTAATTGTCAGGCTTTAGTCATTATTTTGGGTTTTTGATATCCTCTTAAATTTATTTTTCTTGATGTTTATTGATAATCCATATTCTTCTCCATACTCAACTGTCTTGTTCATTAGCTTTTGGAGGTCTTGGAGGTTGTCCGCTATTATGATAGTATCGTTCGCATATCTAATGTTGTTAATTGGCGTTCCATTTACCTCTATTCCTCCTGCTTCTTCCTCAAGAGCTTTTTTCATAATTTCTTCAGAGTATGCATTGAACAGTAGTAGTGACAATACACACCCCTATCCCTGTCGCACTCCTCTTTTAAATTCGAACTCTTCTGATGTGTGTTCGTTAATGCGTATGTGTGCCTGCTGTTTATAATATAGATTTGTTATAATTCAAAGGTCATTGTATTGTAATTGTTTTGCTTTGAGGACGTCCATTAGCTCTTTGTGGCGCACTTTACCGAAAGCCTTGTTGTAATCTATGAAACAGACGTATTATCCGTTCACACGTTCACACCCAAGCATATCTGGATTAGTACGTTAAATGCAAACAGAGCTTCACGGGTACCTACGCCTCTACGGAATCCAAATTGGGTTTCTTCAATATCCATATCAAGTGTTTGGTAAATGCGTTTATGAATGATCTTTAAAAACATGAGAGAAGTCAGGCTTATGGTGCGATGGTCGTGCACAAAATTTTACTGCACAAGTGAAACATTTTTACACAAAATCTGTAACCTATCTAGAAAACTGGAGTACAAATTTTCATGAATTTAAACTATTCAAAAGGATAGATCTAAGAAGTGAAATAACATGGAACCATGAAATCAAGGCAACCATGTTAAATGAAAATCAACTCTTTGACGAACTGGGAATTTTAAAAGACGTGGCTACAAGTGAAATGCTGAATCTGAATCTGGCTACAAAAAAAATTTCTGATTGGAACGGAAAAGAAAAAAATAGTCAGGATCGAAGTCTTGAAGTTTTTAAGTGTGTAGATCAATTCAAACTGAAAAACTTGCAAATATTATGCGAATTTATTTTTTGTCTTCCGGGAACTAGTGCGGCTATCGAGCGTTTCTTTTCTGTAATAAAAAATTATTATTGGACGTCGGAAAAGTCACAAATGTCCATATCCACTCTCAAGGCAGCGATGCGGGTGTACGCAAATTTTGATGAGACTTGTATGATATGTTTCATTTACTTCAGTCGAAGCCGGACCTTCTTAAATTAATTTTAAGTTCAGAAAAATATGAATGATGCAAAAAACGGGAAGATGATGAGGCTATTGCAGGTCCCTCATATAAAAACTACTCTTATTTACAGGCTTGTAACTTTCTCAAAGTTAATATAATGTGTTGTTTAGTTTAATTGTTATAATTTTTTATGTTTAGCTACATGGATTATTTATTTTTAATGTCAAAAAGTTATGTTTGTCCAATAAAAAGATACATTTTGCGTTTTTAATACATTTTTGTTTTTTGTACTTTTTTTTCTTTAAAAAGATATGGTCACCATGTGACTAAGTAAATTTAACAGAAAAGACTAGATAATGCTTCTTCTTCTTACGGCGTCTATTCGTTCCGGATATTGGCGATTAGCATGAATATCCTAACTTTGCTTGCTGTTATTCTGAATAATCCGGTTGTCGATGTATTAAACGATTTTCTCAGGTTTTGAAGCCAAGATATCCTTTTTTCCTTGTCCTTTCTTTCCAAATTTACAAATACCTTGACCTGAAGAATGAGTTACAACAGTGCCGGATTTAGGGCATTTGCGGCCCTAGGCCAAATTGTCCCGAGCGGCCCCCGATAACTTCACGATTATGTAATTAAAGCATAAAAACTTAATAATAATAATAATTAAAACGTTTATTTTAATTTTACTTTTTAAAATTCGTAATACAAAGTATAACATAAATGAATAAAAATGCCTCTAATGTTCTATTTGAATACGGACATACAGTCAAAAAAATGAAAGAATACCCATGAACGATCACATCAATCACTTATTTTGTATTTGCTGTCTTTTTCTATAAATAACAAACGTTTGTTACAGAAAATGACAGCAAATACAAAATAAGTGATTGATGTGATCGTTCATGGGTATTCTTTCATTTTTCCGACTGTAAATAGGTTGAAATGTATTTACTAATTAAATAATCTTGGTTTGCAAATTTTACTAAAACCCCAAAACAGCTCTAACAATTTATATATTTATAGAAATTTCGAAAAAGAAAATTTATAGAAAGAATTCTATATTTATAGAAGCCTTTGAGATGTTGGTTTGTTGAAGGATGCTGAAGATCTCTTAGACATATCAAGTTAGTGACCAACAACGAGGCGCTGAGACAGTGGCGGTTTCTCCATAAGTGCACATGTGCACGTGAACCCCCAAAATTATTTTCACACCAACATTCATATATGTAATATTTATCATTCTATAAATAACATTTTAATCTAACTATACAGTAATTGAAATTCGACATAACAGATCCAAGGAGTTTATAAGTATCTAATAGGTAACATTTAATTATTTTTATTCTATTTCAAAGGAGAAAGTTCACGGATGCGAGGCCTTAGACAGAACCCCGCGTTCACCGCTCTCACAGTGGTTCCTATACCAATGACTTTTCATTCGACAAAATACAACTCACCACCCACCCCGCTACCCGCTAGAGCCCTCAAGTTTAGATGGCCACAGGATCACAAGTCGGATGTGATCTATGGCATGATCTTTGGTGTTTTCAACGTGCACGGCACACGTATGTTTAAATTTTGCTTTCATGAAGTTCGAATTTCGGAACTATATTAAGAATGGAATTGTGGACGTAAATGTTAGCGTGGAATATTTAAAATCAATTAAATTTTGTTCATTATATTTAGAAGAAAAATTAAAAATGCCGAAACCAAATTTGTTAATTAAGAATGTACCAAAGTGCAAACGTCGGGATTATAAATGATTATTTAAAATGGAGATTTGTGTAAAAACTTACAAATTGTGTAGGTGTGAAACACATATTTGGAGAAGAGGAAGCATAATGAATAAAATAGAAGATACGATTTTAACTATCCAGTTGGAATTCCAGATTGGAATTCTCCAATTATGTACTTGTTACGATGCCAGTGACAACTGCAGAAACAGAACGATGTCTCTCTGCATTGAAACGTATCAAAACTTTCCTTAGAATAGCTATGGGCCAGAATCGATTAACTGCACTTGCAATGTTTTCAATAAAAAAAAAATGATTCAAGAAATTCCAAATTTTACTGAATTTGTTTGTGAATAATTTATCTAAAAAATAACAGGCGACTGACTTTCGTTACAAAACTTGCTTGTAACATTTAAACACTAAATTATAATTTTAAGTCAATAAAATACATTATTTATTGTAATTTTTAATAAGGTCCTTTGATTTTTACAATTTGAAGACACTCAAAAACCTTTACCTACGGAAATAGGGTCTCAAGGTCTTTTTATATGTTAACATTATGTGTGCACCCCCAATATTTTACACCAGGCGCCGCCACTGCGCTGAGAAGAATGGAGACTGAGAAAAAATTCCTAAATATTGTAAAAAACAGAAAAACGAGTTATCTAGGAAATAATTTACATAGGAGAAACCTACAACTTTTTACGACTCATAATGGAAAGGAAAGTGGAAGGAAGAAGAGGTTCAGGAAGAAG